>NW_011967182.1:534748-606362 GCF_000949405.1 Vollenhovia emeryi | reverse complement strand
AGAGAGAGAGAGAGAGAGAGAGAGAGAGAGAGAGAGGAGAGAGAGAGAGAAGAACGGAATCGATCCTGAAGAGACTTTGAGAGATAAGACTCGCGACTGTGTGTGGAGGACAAGAGCGGACGGCAGGGGAGTGACGGGAAGGGGACGGCAGATAAGAACTCGCGCTTTCTCAGGGGAGAATCGATCTTCTTTTTTGTTCGTGAATCGGAGATGTCCCGAAAGAGCCCCCGTTCCTCCGGCTGCGATCTGGATTTTCTGCCAGAAGCAGCCGAATCGATGCGCCTCTAAACCCTCGACCTCCCGACGACCGCGCGCAACCAGGATGTACAGTGGCGCAGACAGGATTTTCCGGCGTCCGAGGGGGAGGTGGCGCGGGAAGGGGGGTGGAGGGGAAAGGCCGGTCCTTTAATTGCGGCAATTAAGAATGCAGATAGATGCGGCGAGAGTACCACAGATCCGCCGTCTTCATTAACATTCGCTAAATCGTACATCCCCGCTCGTTAGTGCGCCTCCGAATAGTCTTGCGAGGAAGTCTTTTCGCTCGTTTATCTACCGTCTCCGCCGCCTTGCGCTTTTTACGCGCGGTAATTTCTCCCCGATAATCTCTCTTTGTCTCGTTCGTTCCACGGGCTTTCGGAGTCAGCGACGTCACGCGTATTTTGATAACGAATCGCGATGACTTCGGTGTGGCCGCGACACTTTTCGGTCGGTCGCCGAAGTGACGGAAGCAAGGGGCTAACCACTTGACGTAATCGTGGGACAGTGTCTCCGAAATCATTGTGAAATCCTCACGAAAACCCCGTGTAATCGTATTTTGAGGAAATCCAACAACTCTTTAAGGTTTAACGTCACATATTTTCAAACGTGCACATAAGAGAACATTATTTGCAATGAGATGATATTATTTGTAATCAGATGAAATCAAATGAAATGACGTAATCGGTGGGACAACATTTTAGCTAGTGGTTACCCCCTTGGACGGAAGTTGCCGTCGCAGAGATTTTATTCAACGTGAGCTCTCATTACTCTCGCGTATGCCGAGTCGAGGCGCTCGGGCGCAAGACGCGAATTCGTAGGGCAATTAGCGTGCAATAATATTCCTCTCTAAGAGGCGGCCGCTTAACGCATCAATAATATTCATGGCAAGTAAGTAGACGTGCCTGTGTGCGCGCGGCCGCATGTACATGCCGGCGCGCGGCGCGAGGGCCGCGTGTCTCGGAAGCTATGAATTTCACAGCCCCATTCGGACGGCTCTACGGCAATCGATAACTAACATTAAACACAATGGGGTGATATTCCTGGCCGTTGAACGAGGCGTCCACTCGTCCTTCGTTACTTAATCTGCAGACATTACACGTATATACAACGTACAAGCGCGGGTCTTGCTCGCCGCGAAGCAGCGGCGGCGGCGTCTCTACGCGGGTAATTTGGTTAAATTGTTGTAATTGCTGCAATTGCTAGACGGAGATGGGGAGCGGGGGGGGGGGGGACGGGCTGCGAAGGGTCGGGGCGAACGAGACGTCGCAGTATGCATTCTATTCGGTAACGCGCATTCTCCGTATTGCAGTAACCCGAACACTATTAGCGTATATTAATAAACCCTAAGAGCGCGCGCGATGAACGGGCAAATACGATTACGACGGGAATTAATTACGGCGGATTCGCTGTCGGGCGATTCGCCGGCTACCTGCGCGCTGCATCGTGACCGAACGAAAAACGGAGATGGATAGCAGGGATCTGTAGCGAGCGTGCAACCGTATGCCACGTATACGTGCGCGTCGAGCGTTTGTAATCAAACGTATTCTCTTTCAGCCATAAACTCTCCTCGATTAACCGAATTA
This sequence comes from Vollenhovia emeryi, assembly GCF_000949405.1. Lineage (NCBI taxonomy): Eukaryota > Metazoa > Arthropoda > Insecta > Hymenoptera > Formicidae > Vollenhovia > Vollenhovia emeryi. Next base: position 604,521 of record NW_011967182.1, on the reverse strand, counting down.
TTCCATTGTTCCTTAATTCTCGAAATTTATTCGTCGGGAAAGCACGAAGAATTTGTATATGCGACGGATCGAAAGGATGTGTAGAATCGGTTGAAAATGAAACGGATCGTGAAAGGTGAAAAAGAAGCGATAAGTGGCCTTTGAACATATTTTTGCAGATGAAAAAAGCCAACGTCAAATTCGCGAAAATGTCTATAGCTGGAAGGATTTGTGGCTGACTGGAGACAGTATTATGAAACAAACGGAGGACGTGACAGGCGTATTAAAATCCTATGGGACATAAAGCTGTCATGTCGGCCACGGTGGGATACAAGTTGACATTAAGCGCACAATAAAGTCGAGAAGAACGGGGATATAACTGGCCAGTTAGAGTTTTACGGTTTTACGCGCATTGTTTTTATTTTCCAGCGCGGGATCGCAGTCGAAAAAAATGATACGTTGCGCTCGGATGGGGTATAAATAATCGTCACAAAAATTCGCCGTATTCTTCGCGGGCGGAGCGGACGATATTTTTTCGTTTGCGCGCGTTCGTATTCGCAGCGACTCTACAGCAGGGCGACGTTAATTTAAAGATTGAATTCCCGGTTAACGCCTCGTTTTCTTCAATATACGCGACTGTGCACGTCGATTTCGTTCGTGATCGTAAACCTCCGGTCGTCGCAATTACAGGTTCGTTCTGGCAGTATTGCACGGGGGGACAAATCACCGCCGCGGCAAAAAGAGGATTTCTGCCTCTTTGTACCGCCGTGTGACGCTTTGCAATGTTTTTTTCATTTTTCGACACATTCTCATATTGTAAACTTGCATAATGCCATTTAAATCGTGTGAAAACGCATGTTTCGTTACTTTTACCTTCTGTTTTTCGCTCATCTATACTGGCTACAATATTTTCTTTTCAAGAAGCAACGTTTTCCGCGAAACAATTTATTTTTCTTTTATTATTTCTAACTTGTACAATAAACAGTATCGACATGCTGTACAGCCGCAAGTAGGTATCTCTTTTTCTTTCCTGACGCACACGGCACTAATTTTTATTGTAATTTTGATTTCTTTAAAACGTATTATGTTTTTACACGTTTGCATCGCGTTTTATGTATGATCGTTTCAACTACTTTTTTTAATATTTTATCTCGTTGACTGCGTAATTTCTTGTATCATTCATATACCGTTATCTCTCAGTGTTAATTTATATCTTTATATGCTGAAGATGATTCACAGCTAGGACCGAAACTATTTATTGTCTGATTTAATTACATTTTCTTTTGACACTACAATCCTGTCCGGGTTCTGAGCCTCTTCTATTATTACTTTGATTTTTATTGTACGAGTCATTGTTATTTTTTAGTATCTTTAATATATTTAAGTGTGTCTTTCTCATAAAAAGAAAAAGGAGGGGATTTAGGCTGTAATTGTAAAAGAATTCCATCGCCCTCTCGATGAATACTGTGCAACTAAGTGTCGAATATCGTGCAGTTGCAAAGTTGTAGCTCTGCAATCTTTTTCGAGGAGCTTACTGACATTGACGGAAACGTTTTGTGAATTTCTCTTTACGGCCGCCTTAGCAGCTGTACCATTGCTTTCGTCGACGGGACGAGGGTGTCTAAATATAACGACACGTGATGGTAAATGCCTCGAGCCAAATACCCTTCTGCGCGCGATTCCATCTCGCGCTCTATTTTAAGGCGTTATTGCGTGCGAACAAAAATAATCGTATCCACGTGAAAGAAAGTGCAGAGCGTGCCGTGATAAGCGTATATAAGTCAGCCCGCTCAAAACGTCCATCTCGAACGAAATACCCGGCTATACTTTGTCGTAGATTTACGCGCGGGCTGTTCGCGCTGACGTAGGGACGACGTTACATTGTGAAATATTTCTACGAGGTTCCTTACGTCACTGAAACAATGAGCTTTTACTCTAAACTTATCTAGTTTGGTTTGCTGATGTACTACATAATAAAAAATCTTGCTGTGGGTGTCTACATGTGTGTGTGTGTGGCTTACGATATGGACAAGAATAAAAATTGCTACGTGGAAATAGCACTTAGTCTTTCCTTACTCTTCATTTTCTTCACCTTCTCGTATATTCTCGCGTCACGGTGGGAAGAAACGTACAAGTTGAACAATAATTCCATGCCGTTTCCAGAATTAGCACCGAGATATTCGGGTAGCCGCCATTTTATGGGCCATCTTCTACGTACGTACGAACATCGGTTATGCATGTATATTATGCGCCTCGTTCCGAGGTCCAATCCCTCCGACGTTATTCGTAGAACACTAGATATGATACAGGTGGGACAGGAATATATCGGTTTCATGCGATTTGAATATATATAAAGCGTATACGTATATAAAGTCCGGGGTTTATAGCACGTTCGATCTCGGCAGTGTAACGCTCGTATTCAGCGGCATATAATACTCGGAGATACACGTTTCTAACGAGACTCGTTTAATCCAAACTAATCCGTCGTCCAAATGTTTGACGTAATTTCTCGCGGATCGAATTGAACTTTGCGCGCCGATAATACACATTAATTCTCTGTATCGGGAATAGGGATGACAAAGATTCCGCGATATTGACAAGTCTCTACGGGCGTAAGACTCGCTTTTCGCAATCCACCTCTACGAATTAAATTGATCTCGTAGCGGCGGAAAATATCGACGAGATTATCGCGCATTATCAGAGCGTGAGTTAATAATTAATTGAAGTACGTTAATTACATTACGCCAACTAATGGTAGTATGGCCGATGTTAGGTACTTGCTCATTAAAATGGTTCAGAAATGTGGCTCGTTCAGTAATGCGCGGAAATATTGTTCATCGAACTAAACCTGGAATAATCTTCGCGCTTTGAGACGACTCGCATTAATTATCCAACTTTTGAGATTGTTAAATTACCGTAATTTCGGTCCTGACGAGATCTTTGTCCGGCAAGTTCCACCGCGGTAATAAAACGTCGAGCGCGAATCGAAGGGTTTCGATTATAATGTCAGGTGCAATCAGGACGTACGACAGCCATCCTCCAAGTCTGTCCAGCGAGATTGCTTGCGGTTGGTCACGATGCTATCTTAATAGGTATTGTTGTATCCAACTTAGACTCTTCTCCTTCGCCCTGCTTTCTCTCTCTCTTCCGCCCACCCGCGCGGTCGACTAACCCCTGCTCCGTTACTTATCTCGTAATAGAAAGCGAATCGATTTTCATTTACGAAGATTGCCGTGGGATGGGCGATGGCACGGTTGTCCGTTCGATAAAATTAATTGATTCGTCAAACACAAATTTCGCCGCGCCGGGCGTCGAACCACCGTAGCGGGCTCGTCTCTCGATTTTGTTCTGTGTGCGTAAAACCGCGCGAGATATTATCTTTTATAACACAATCGACAGTGCTGCATTGATACTGCAATCGTGTCTTTTATTATTATTATTTTTTTTGCAAAAAGAATGTGATGCAACACATAATATCCGTGCGTAACGAATATAAAGAAGATATAAAGATTGATAAACTGGACATGTTCGATGATCCAAGCGTGACAAAAGTATAATGACGAGATTATATCTTTCCGCACTCCATCAACGCTGATAGCACGACAATCGGGATCGTTGGGGAGGATTTTCGCGAGACACGCATTCACATAGACCGAGGTAAGAAGATTCAGTTTCAGTTCGTATTTCGTAACTTTTTTCACCAAGACGAGATAACCCGCGTGCAAGGCCGCGTGATAAAGGCGCTCGCGATTTCTTATCCTCTCGTTTCCATGCGATTTAACTCTTTAATGTCACTGCTAACTAGCGCGCGTATTTTTATCCGGTATGAGAGGCGCGGGGAGACAAGAACGATGAGATACGCCCGCTTAAACCCGCGCGCGACTTTCCAATTTCTGTTCGTTACCATGCAATTTTCGATCGTCACGTTTCTTTTTTTTCTCTCTTTCTCTTTTACCCCGTCGCATCTCTCCGAAGGCGGGAACATTTCCGTTCGAGTGAAGTGCATCGAAAATTGATTCGCTCCAGTAGCTCCTTTTTTTTTCATCGGATGCTACGAGCCTCGCCTGTAATCCAATTTAATTTTTGTCATCTAGCGCGTTACTCCGCGCGGTTTAACTTAACGGTTAAATAGTCGGACGGATTTTCACGGGGTTCAATATTTACGGCGTCATTATTCACGACGCATAACATCGGTGGAGATTATGCGCAGAGAAATTCTTTTTCAGAACGTAATAAATTGAAGACCGTCGGTGCGAGGTAAAGAGGTGTACGATAATTGAATTTCCCCAAATAAATTGGGTGTAGCGAGTTCGGAGAGAGACACAGAGCTCATTCTGTAAAATGATATGCCTATTTTATAGCCGTAAATTAGCTCGACCTCGCGCGATTTCGATGACAATAACGAAGATCCTAAAGGATTTTATTGTGGAGAGAGAAGGCTCTCTCTTTGAGAAAGAGAGAGAAAGAGATAGAGAGAGAGAGAGCATGAAATTGCACGCCTGTGTCGACGCGCGAGCAGTGTTTCATTTTCAGAAACAGTACCCAGGCACTTAAATACCCGAGTAACAAATAGGCTTTGTCATGGTGGTGGCGTAGCGCGCGTTAGTAATAAATTCTCATCTCCTTAATGGCAGGTATCCTCCGATTTTTGTCTCGGATGTCACAAAGCTCTATTCCCCGGGTTCTCGGCTTGTCGCACGATTATTCTTAGCCCCACCGCGCTTTTAGCCGCGACAATCGCTATCCAATGCCAATGGGGAGAATATCATCGCAATTTCAAAGATGGCAGGAGTCGTAAAGGACGAACAAGGAAAGAATGGGCGCGGGCGAAAATGCGAATGCCGGCATCTGAAATATTGAATCTCGTGACACGTTTTCGCGGGTAGAAAAGAGAATTGAACAGAGAGAGAGAGAGAGAGAGAGAGAGAGAGAGAGAGAGTGTGTGTGTGTGGGGGGGGGGGATACAGTAATCTTTATCAAGACGGGGGCTTACAAACGTTTCTCCCTTGAGAGTGAGCGAAATGTAATTCGACGCTTAACCCTTTGTCGCGCGATGGTGCTTTGAAGTGCTACTACCTCTTGCAGCATGTAGAATCACTTTATGCCATTACGTGCGGTTTTCCGCCTGTTGATGATCCGACACACTTGGCTTAATCTCATACCGTTTCTGTTTTTGGGTCAGCTGATTATCCATGACAGTTGATTATCCACAATTAATCGCTATCTTACCGAGCATCGAGACTGTAAAATGAGTCAACTTAATCTCGTAACGCGCGCGTTCCGACGATGTTGATTGTTCACGATACGAAAACGCTCGACTATCGAACCAGTCGCTCGTCAACGCGATTAATATACTGTTAATTACCGTTCGAGGACCCCGCCGCTTCGTATCGCATCTCGATTTCTGCAATTTGATGGGCAGGAGAGAGAAAGAGAGAGAGAGAGAGAGAGAAACCAGAGCCCGACGTGTGCGTTTTGTATACACTCACGCGCGCAACCGTCTGCGGCCTACCATGAATGACAATCCGTTACTCGTTTCCGGCGCGAATTATAGCCGGTTTTACAGCCGCCAAAAGAGCTACGCGCTACACGCGGCCGAGTGCGTTTAATTTAATTATGGGATTACATAATTAACGGCTCTCATTACTGTCGCGATTGCATCGGCGATTGCCGCGCCTCCCCGTTTTGCTGGCTGCCTCGTCAAGTCTTTCGCCTCCCCGCTTCACCCTTTCCTCCCTTTGTCTCTCGCTTTTTCCGCTTTTGCGCGCTGTGGCGCACATCTCTCAACCTTCGGGCCGCGTACCGTCCCTCCGCGGCTCTACCAGTAGTATTTGCCGCTCATTGTGGCAGCCCCATGCGACAGTAAAACGCAAGACGACATTAAGCTTTATGCCGACTCGCTAATATCGCGCTTTCCCGGCTTTCCTAGCTTTTCGTGCTCCAGCATCGCCGTAAGCGCCGGACGGCAGCTCTTTCTCAGTGGGATTTACAAAACACAACGCGACCAGATAAAGCGCAGTCGTTGGAACGCAATTTCGTCCTCGCAGCGCGATTATTTTGCTGACTTCATTTTGACAGGGTGAAAATAAAGCGAGCGCAGCACAAACAGCGCGAGTTATTTATTTATCTTGCTCTGTTTAAAAAAAATATGTGCGCGATATTTCTGCATTTTACAGCGTCGAATTCCTTTGCGCACGAAAAATTGACACAAATAACAATACATTAAATACCTGCGCTATCGCGAACAGTGAGAATGTTGTACTTGGTGTTGATTGAAATAACGATGGGATTTTTTCACTTCCCTCCCCTCTGTCCCCCCCACCCGTGAGGAATGTTTCGCCGTGCACAAATTCAGTTAATTATAACAAATTGAGGAAAAAACTGTTACGTTCCACAGGTGCTTAAACGCACAGTGTAATAGGACGGTACTTCCGCTAAAACATTAGGGCAACGAGCTCGTCGGTTACACGCGGCAACGCGGGGCCACGCGAATTAATAAATTTTCAATAATTAAGCTTTCAATCGACCATAACTGGCAACGTGTTCTTAACGCAGAGAATTTATTTCGAAACATATTACCTCAGCCAGAGCCAGAGCTTGAGCCTGGACTTCTCCCTAACGCGATTTTTAAGTATCCCCGTTCCCTTCCCTCCCTCCCCCCCCCTCCACCTGGACCTAATAAATTTTCATTTAACGGAAGAAGGGCAGACTAAATGATTTTTAAAAATAATGTTGATTACAATCTCGATAATATCCCAAAGGGCGCTTGTGTTTGCGGGCAGTTTAAACCGCCTCGTGGTTCATGATAATTAATAGCGATGTGTTAGGTATGATAACGACATTAATTTCACTAGTTTTATCAAACGAGTGACAGCGCGCTGACCGCGGCGGTTTGATTGACGCGAAAATTGTATTAAACATCATCGACCGTGATATCGCGTCCGCTAATGCCGCTAGTGTCATGCTAATATCCCTTTTAGGATACTTCAATTTTGTATTGGCGTTACTACGCATTTATGTTGTAATGTATTTAAATCGCGGGGCAATCTACTTTTTCACGGTTTGACAAAACGTTTATCGGAATATCGGCGGGAACCCGATACGCGTCGCTATCCGCGGCCGTTATTAAGAAAGTGTCTGCGTAAGGTGACGTCGATCGAATGACGATTGAATCCCATTATCTATCCGCGCCCGCGAAGCCGTATCGCCAGCTGTCAGAATTGTTTAACGCATTAAATTTCCTGTGCGGCATCGATTACGAGCGTAATGATTATTGACGTATGTCACTGGCGCGTGTAGCTAACGTTATTTTGAGAGCTGCGCACGTGTCGCCGATAGAAAACGAATATATCTGTCAAAAAATTGCGTTTATTCGCTGCAACACGGATTACATAATCCGACTAGGACTTTTGTGAAAATTAATTTCGAAATTCGCGCAGCGCGCGTCCAGCGTGTTGATGCCCGATGATCAATGACTTAGAAATGATTCGCGCCCCGCGCTGTTAGGACGGGCGAAACGGCGTGATTAAACCGGAACGAAATTGATCTCGTTTGGCATACGCGAACGCCACGCCAGCCGGTACTCGCGCTAATATCCACGGGCGTGCTCCCGTGCGCGTTTCAACGTACGTCCGACGTACGCGAGTCGAACGTAATAACGCGCGCGGCAGCTGCAGTCTCGTCCGTACAATAATTTTCCTCTGTGGAGCATTACGTTAACTCGTTTTTAAGCGTCGTTCGCGCGAACAGCATATTTCCATTCCGCGCGTCCTTTCCGCCGTGTCGCTCTCTTTCTCTCTCCCTCTTCATCCCCGCTCCCTTTCACCCCCTTATGCTTTTTCGCGTCCCTTTCACGGCGCGTCCGCGCGCGGGGATGTTTCACGCGTCGTCGCGGCGACCGGAATCACGGCGAATATTGCGTTAGCGCGAATTTTCGCGCTTTTCCGCCGACCGATCGCGATTTAAAAGGGTCGGACCTGCAACTTGTCGCCCCGTTGCGCAAGAATCGTTTTTAGCATTTGACCTTTTAACCGGCGGACGCCTAATCCCGTTTACACGCGATATCCCGTGTAATTGGCGGATGCATATCGGCGCTGTTATACGAGCGGCGCGCGTTACGCCGATTTATTTTCGTGCCGCACACGCGTGTTTATTGCAGAAGGTATTATCGCGTGCGATAACCGACGGCACGAGCAATTCGCGATCGCCGATAAATCAATAACGATAAAGTATTGTACCGTTGTTTCACGCTTTCCTTCCGAGTTTATCGTCTAGACGCTTCCATTCGATTTCGCTTTATTCTTAAGCGTGCCTCTTCATCGTAGCTGTTGCGGGAAAAATTCGTTTCGGCAGTAACGAGCGTTATTTCATTCGACGTTATTTGCGGAACGCGAAGCGAATGCATCAGCTCATTCGACATTCCCTTTTTTTCCCGAGCAGCTCGCAAACGTTTATCGCTACCGCACGCGTAATTTTTTCGCGTCGGTCCGTGAAACGCGAGTTTCACGCCGGACGGACGGGCAAGCACTTTACGCCGATCCTCAAAGCGTTTGTGCTTTTGTTATTCGTCCGAGCAATTTCATTGGGTCATTGCCGTTGGACCGATCGATCGATCCATCGATCGATCAAACTAGTCTGGTCAATCGAAAGACCGCAATTAGCGTCCCGGTCAGATTTTTCACTCCATGCCGTTTTCGTTTTTCCCACCTGGATCGAGCTTTCTTCCTCGGCTGTTTTCGATCAACCGTGTCTTTGTGCTTTTTCCCCTGCTCATTCCTGGCTTCTACGGCCTCCCCTCCCTCTCTCGTTCTCTCGCCCTTCCTGTTCTTCCCATGTCCATCCGCCGCCAGCTACTTCATTGTCGTTTTTATCGAAATTTTGTTTGAGCGAAAGCCAGCCACGCGCCATTCGCAATTTCTGAATATCAAAGCGTTCGTAAGTCTATTGAAAGAACCTTTGTTCATTCAGTCATTCTGCAGCCCCGTGCGTCCATATTTAGTTGGTACAAGAAAACAAGAAAACTGCTACATTGGCAGTTTCAATCTTGTTAAATGGAAAGATAAAAGATAGCGCCCGAAAGTATTCCCTAATAGTCTTTCAATTTTCTTACGTATCTCGTATACATTATGTATAAATGTAAAATCACCGGCGATATCGATGCGCGCCGTCGATACGCATCGGAAATACATTTGATTAAAGTTTATATTTTTCCGCGCGCACGGTGTATACAAAAGCAGCTATCTCGCAGCGGCGCGCGATCCGCGATAGCTTTCTATGAAAAATAGTTGGCAACACCAGTTCAGCGATTCGAATCCGGGTCATCCCTGGAAAAATCGGGCCCATCGTATTTCCGGAAACCCGTCGTTTCTCTTCCACCGCTCCCCAAGATTCCGATCAAACTGGCGCGCTATTTACGACTAAACTTTTCGCAAGTTTGAAAAAGCGGTAAAATTCCTATTGGGCGCACCCGCCCGCGCGCTCATTTGTATTCCTCACGGCACGTGAATAGACCGACGCACCGGATTCACCAGCGTAAATCTTGGAGAAGGTCTCCGCGAAAACCGCCGTTGTACTCCAGCCAGATAATTCGGTGGGCCTGGACAGCTCCGGATGCGAGCCAGTCGGGCTCGAAAATAATCGGCAGGTCGACCTTTGTGGGAACGCGCGAGCCGATTCCGCCGACTTAGTCCGCCATAATCTGTTAGTTTTCGCTGTATTACAGCTCGCGTTCTCTCGTGATCCAGCGTGTCTCTCCCGCGGGGAAAAGTTTTTCGCGCACTTTGTTATTCGAGAGACCGAGGAAGACCAAGTTCCCCCCAGGGACGGGGCGGCTATTTGATCGACGCCAGTGTTTTTTCCGGAAAACGAACGTGTCCTTGTCCCATCGGTCTTTCGGCGGCTATCAATTCGGTCTAACAAAGCGCATCGGGCGTCTCGGGATAGCCGAGGCGAGGTGGAACGACGAAAGTAGATTAAATATCGGGGATGACTCGTCAGGCAGGAAGAATAATATCACCTCTCCCCTTCCGAAGAGCTTTCAGAGCTCTTAATATCCCGGCTCCGCTTTCAGGGATATACTTCTCAGCTATTAATTCTATCTAATAACTTATTTCATTATTCAGCAGCCACCCGTTAAATCTTTCTTTCGGAGCGGGACGGCTGACGCTCGCGTTAAAGCTCTTCACTTTTTGCCCGCCTCTTTCTTTCTCCGCTGCTCTCTGCGCGTCTTTTCTCGCGAAACTTTTTATTTATTTACTCCCTTCATTATATACCCCCGCGACGAGCGATCATCATTGCGAATGCGCAACTCAGCCTGGGGCTCCATTCGCTCGCCCGCTCCGTTCTTCATCGTAATGGGACAAGAGCTTCTCTCTGGGAAGGGAAGCAGGTTCGCTGCGGAATATAGAGCGTCGCGGGAAGAGACCGGGCGTATTATGCTGCCGCGTCAAAGGAACCGGATATAGGGCCAGGTCATGGACGGCGAACAGAGACGTAGCGGCGACAACAACAACAACGGCGGCAGCCTCGCTCGCGCTGGTATTCAGCTTTCCTATGGCGGTTTTGGCTCCGCGGCATGTCTTCCCCGCGCTGCTGATTGTGAGCCTGGTTTACCGAGGTATCCCGAGGTTGCGTGAACCGAACCCGGCCTCACAATTCGCCGCCATCGCCGGTTCGCGATCCATAATCTGGAGTACCGCCTTCCTTGTTCGCTCCCGTGCCCTCGAGGTCTTCGCCCCGCTTCGTCTGCTCGCGTCTGCCAACGGCGTGCTCCGGAAGCTTGTACATCTTTGTAACGTACAGTTTTGACATTTTACCAGGGAATAGTCGCGAGGAATAAACAAGTTAATTAAGGGAGCTCCCCGACGGGGGTGATTTTTAATTATCGCGTATGGAATTCAAACTCGGACAAGCCAATCGTATTAGCGCGCGATAAAAGCTGATTATATCGTGGCGTTTCTATCATCCGTGTTTTAAGCGGCAGTGGTACAGACTATCGTTAAAGTCTACGCTTGATATATTTCTAGCGCGGGGTAATCAGAGAGGCTACAGGTTGTTGCGCGAGTTGAACAAGTTTGCAAACAAACTCGAGTATTTCGCACGATAGTACGACTGTTATTATAGCCGACGGTGAGAAAGTCTGGAAATTTATAACCGACGAAAAGTCGACAGGCAGCGGCAGAAGCGCACGAATTCGAAATGCATCGCGACCACTTTCAGCTCAAGTTCCTCCGCGGTTGTAATGCGTAATAAATTCTCGCGTTACGGCGCGGCTGTAAAGCACACCGTCTCGCGCCGCGCGCAGTAACCCATTCAGATCGGAATCCTCCTCGGGCGAGTGGTACATTCCGGAAGCCTCGAGATGATGCAGGTGTTCCCGCGAGAGCCTCGTGTGCCAGAGGGGAGAGGGGCGAGAGAAAGAGCGAGAGACGGTCGTAAATCATTTTTGCGTGTCCCGTGTGTGAGGTGGGATTGGGAAGCGTCTGAGGGCGAGGATCTAGGAGGATAGCGGGAAAGGTGAAAAGGGTTGCGAGGCGAGGGTTGAAGTGTGCAGGCGGGGCTGACGGGGGAGATACGGGACAATAACTTGACAATATCTCGCAGATGAAAGCAGCGTTTATTACCTCCTGGAACAAACGCGGGGACTGCCGTTGCGCTTACTCCCCGCTGCAGCGGCTCGCGGGTAGCGTTTAATAAAATTAATTCTATCTCCCTTCACACGCCCCCCTGCCCCTCCAGGCCGTCGGTGACTTGTTTGTCCTGGACGTGAACGTGGCGCGCCTTATTTCACGACAACCTCTTCTTTTTCGCGGCGCTTCTTTATTAGTTGCGCGCGACACCTTTGTTATTTCAGGTTTTGTGTTATTGCGCCCGCGGGCGTAGCCCAGCGTTTTACATGCGCAAGCGGTTTCTTCGGTTTACGGTGGTGTCGTAAACGTCGTCCTTTCTGGGTAATCGGCGTCCAAGTACGAAAAATTCTGGGCGCAAGTGATATTAATCTTTTCGCGCGAACGAAGTAGACAACTTGATGACGCTTCATGGGAATATGAACGTAGGGAGTAAAGGGTGAATCAGATTAGCAATTGTCGACGCGGATTGGATTGGGATTGGCGGTTGTCTCCTAGCCAATGAGGGCAAAGCAGCCAGCGATTTCCCGAAATCCCGCATTTATATTGGTTAATTTAACTACCCGATTAAGATTTGCGTTGACCACTAGCCCAATTCCATTAACTATTAACCCAATTATTACTCAATCAAAGTAAACTCAGTCTAGCAAGTTTTTCTTCTTGAGGTTTATGGTACTCGGTAAAAAAATCAGACACATTAATTCTATTAAAAAATTTGTCGAAATAAAAAAACTTTTTGTCTTCAAAAATTCCTTTCTTCTTTTAGTAGGGCTTGCCTATACATGCCCCCCCCCCCCCCGCTACGCCATACAGTTCGGTGACCTTTTATTGAACAAATGTCTGCGAATATTTATCAAAAATAACGTTCAGACAATTTTTACTGATTAATTTATAATTAGATGCTGTGGCTAAAGTGGTGCTATTAATTGCTATTATTTCTCTTTGTTGCAGGTAAGCGCTCACTCGTAACCATCATAAGCAGAATTCGGTTAAGTAAGTAAAAAAAGAATTTCCCAATTGAAAATTGCGGAAATGGTAAAGAAAACAAGAATTGTGACGGACCTGAGTTATCCCTCATGGCCCTTAAGGGTTAAATATGATATATATTTAAACGGCACGAACATTGCAAAAGACATAATTTCAGCGAAGAAAATTAAAGTTATAAAACAAGCAATGAGTTCAGGGGAGAGGAAAAAAGGTCTCTTTTAAAATCTCGGATGAGAAACGTTCGCTCCGGTTTTACGTCCGCCGGGAGCTCGTTTAGGCGTTGCGGCTCGTATTCAAGAAACTTGCGTCGCACAGTGTGTCTTAGGACAAATAATTTCCGCCATAAATCCCGCGGTAAATGTGGGCGGGGCTTATCGTAATTCTCGTTAATGTAAATAGCATAAGACGCATTGTTGCATTCAGCATCGGGAATACCAAGCCATTCTTCGGAGTTACAAACGTGGCGGCTCATTATGGGGCTAATGCGCAGCAGTTGTCGCTCATGTCTATAGTATAGTATATGCAGCGAGTCAGGTACTTTCTGAAAATTAGCTACACGGATCAGCCTAGTCTCCCGGAGTTTAGAAACTCGAGCTTCACGTTCCCGTGGAATGACATCGGTGCTGCGTAATACTGTCACCTGTTATCACACTTGCCGTACTTTCCGCCGCGTTACGCCAAATGAACGGGTATCAGTCAATCAAACAATGCCAAACTAGCGTGTTACAATAATACACGGAATTTCGTCCTTAATGCGATCTTGGTTCCGCGTGTTACGTCCTTACCTATTATTCGCGACGATATTTTGAAACTTTTGAAAGCAACGTTACGCATCAAGCTTAGCGCTCTGAGAAGTTCGTACAAGCGTCATAAAATGTTAATATATGTAAATTAATTATATAACTTAAACTACTAGTTTTAAACGTTCACATAAAACTTTATATCGTGAAGCTGTCGTTTCTTTGGACCATTTCCATATGTTTTTCTCTGAATAAGGTTCAAATAGCGGCTGATACTATTTGGGGAGATTCATCAGTTCGAAGTTTTGTACTGAAATCGTGGCAGGTCGCTCGTCTCGTTTCACATTTCCATATCTAAAGCCTTAGACGACTGTGGAAACTTGGCCTCTATGTGGGATTCGGTTAATCTCGAAAGGATAGAGCGGGAGAGAGACAGAGACAGAGAGATTGATCAACATCATCATCGAGAGAAACATTCCTCAACGTTAACATCGAGAGACAATCATCAACGTCAACATCAACACCGAGAGAGACACCCACCAACATCAACACAGAGAGACACATTCACTAACAGCAGCATCGAGAGCTATTCGTCAACATCAATAGTTGAGGAGTGCCTTTCTCGATGTTGGTGTTGATGAGTGTCTTTCGAAGTTGATGTTGATGAATGTCTTTCTGGATGTTGGTGTTGATGAGTGTCTTTTGATGTTGATGAGTGTTTCTTTCGACGTTGATGTTGAGTTGATGAATGCCTTTCGGTGGTGATGTTGATAAATGTCTGTCTCTGTCTCTATTCTGTCTATTCGGGAAGATTCACTAGTTCGAAGTTTTGTACTTAATTAGTGGCAGGTCGCTCGTCTCGTTTCACGTTCCCCTATCTAAAGCCTTAGACGACCGTGGAAACTTGGCCTCTATGTGGGTCTCGGTTAATCTCGAAAGGATAGAGCGGGGAGAGGGAGAGAGAGAGTCTCGCGCGCAGATAGGTGGGTGCTAATTATCAAGGTCTCTCTCTATCACCGGTAAAGTTGGTAAAGAGGGAGAACCGATGACGTTGCTGCAGGAGTATATATAAGTAACGACGGCCGTTATTGCCGTAGAATGAGTCTCCCGCCCCCATCAACGCTCGCCGGGCACTTCAGTCTATTCGCGAGGGCTTCCATCGAAGTGAGTTAGCCCCCACAATAGCGCGAATAAATATTGGGATGCGCCGAGTAAGTGCCTTCGGCTGCCGGCTCCTTCAAGTTCTGTATTTTAAATGAGGAACATGAAGAAAAAGCGATGGAATCATCGTGCTCGCGTAGATAGCCGACCCGTCCACGGGAACGAGAACCCGGAAATACGCGCGCGCGCCTGCTGGAAATAAGTAGATTTGATCGCCTCATATTTAAAATTTATATTGTATATCGTAGTACATAAGGAAAATTCTGTCTTTTTTTCTCCCCCTACCCCCCCCCCCTCTCTCACGCATTCATTCGCTCAAAGAAGAAGTCTCCGCGGTAGCTGGGGTAATTGCGTTTGCCGAGCAAATATATTTACTTCGCTCGCGCGGTTCCGCACTTTTCCGCGTTCGATCAAAATGCATTCGAGTGTGTGTGCGTGATGCACTTGCTACGCAATTGAGTCGTAACTACCGAAAGAATCGTACACGATACCTGCTAACGACGAGGCTGTCGACTGGAGAAAGAGATTTATGTATCCGCGGCAGCGCATTTAAGACCGAGCTATAAAGTCGCGTCTACGGTCGATATTTCCCGCCTCAAATCTATTATTTCCGAATTGATATTTTATCCGCTAATGCGCTACTTAGAAAGTAGCTTCGTACACGTCCACGTTGATATCGGTATTGGCGCTATTATTACTGTTGCAGCTGTTGCGAATATAATTTTTGCTTTACTGCTAATGTAAAGCAGACTTTATAGAATAATAACGATTTGGAATTTTAAATTGGTCAGTCGATTAAGAACTAATTTGTCCTAGTAATATAATTGCATTTCGAGTTTGCGAAATTGTCCGTTCTATAATTTAACGACGATTATTTTTTCCGTACTCTCTAAATTTTTTGGAGTGGAATCTCATTCTTTTGGAGCCCACTTGAAAAAATAATAAAAATACTGTCAGTTCGACTGGAGTGCAATTTTTCTGTTTAAAAGAGTGTGGTTATTCACTCTTTACTTGGATTGATTCTTCAACTCTGAAAAGAGTGCTGTTTTACTTTAATCGATTATTGTTGGCAGTATAAAATTCATAGACGAGAGCTTCGCTATTGTTTGTTCACTATTATCATCGCATAATAGCGGCTGTATTCTAATATTCACTGCCAGCACTGAAAATCTATACTTCATGTGACAGTTTCGCTTATTCTGCTGATTTTCGCGGAAGAACCGTCTCGGCCCCTGACGGGGTCTCTTAAGCCTTGTGTCCACGATCCAAGAACTGTGTCCAAGTTCTAGTTCCGAGAAATGCGTAGCCAACCACCTTGCAGCTTTTATGGAATAGCTGCAGGTTGATTGGCTACACATTTCTCGAAACTAGAACTTGAACCAAGTTCTTGGATCGTGGACACAAGGCTTTAGGCCGGTTCTATATTAAGGAGTGAATTTGTGAATGCTAACTTCACTTTAAAAATAAGAGTAAAATTCTTCACTTGTTGTCTTAGAGTGAATTAATTCAGTTGTATCGTTGTTCGGTTGCCAGTATCGATTGTCAATTTTCCTACAATAAATTAACTCTATTGGAGTAAATATTCACTCGAGCAGAGTGAAGTGGTCAGTGACACCACGATTCGAGTGAAAGTTCTACTAGAGAAATTGTAGAGAGTAGTTGGGACTGTTCGGGACGTATAGTTTCTGCGACCTCTTTCGGGGGAAAATTCCGCGTCATCCCTTCGTTTTATTACTGTTAACGGAGGCACACGAGACGCGGTGGCCTCCCTATCTCTTTGCCGGAGCACGTCGGCTCGCTTGTCGAATTCCGAATTTTCGCTCATAACGTCGAGGCGCAACGTACCCGTGGGGGCAAGCCGGCCGGGAGATAGCCCGGAGATCACGAGCTGTTTAGAATGCAGCTGCGGTTTGCGTCAGTCCCATCGGCCCTGTGCGGCAGTAGCCCGTCGCTACATGGACGGCGTGGTGTTTCTGACGCGGTCGTCGCAAGAGAGGGCAAGAGGACGGGCTTATCGGGCAACGTCCGCTAATTGATTGGTACGCCTCCGTCGCCGCGACGGTAGCGCCGGTCTCTGTCAATCCTTTTCCCCTCCGCCGTGCATATACATATTTAGTGTATCCTTGGCGATTGGTCGGCGGCTTATTACCATCGAAATAGGCTCGCGTGCCGCCGACGCCGACGCCGACGCCGCCGCCGCCGTCGTCGCTACATCCCAACTCGCGTGACAGCTCCGCCACGCTGCTCGGGCTTCGACGCGCATAATAAAGTTCACTGTCATACTTACTTGCCGACGGCGACGGCGATGGCGGTGTGGGTGAACGGGTTTCGGACGACGGTGCCGTGGTACCGTCTCGGCGCGGGTTGTCTCGTACTTTTCTCTTAATTCCGTTTCGACTACGCGCACGAACATCCGCGCCGGAACTCGATTCGTTTCGCCCCCGTGGCTTTTTGTTCAGATCTCCCATTAAAATCCCAACGATTCGCTCTCGTATTCCACGACCTTATGATTAAGCACAATTTATCACGATTTTAATTAGCGGAATTTTGCGTTTTATTTTTCATGTAATATAAAAATATGTTCATTTAATTCTGTGATTTAACGGTGAAATGTTATTTAATCATTTCCTCGTTGTTGCACGCTGCTGAATATTAAATCCAGCAGAATCTAGTATATATATAATATATTTGTACGTATGGGCGTATATTATGGTTAATATATTTTTTACAAATACGTCGCATGTAATATAATTTTCACATTCACCACTAGCATTGCGCTCATTTGGCTTTGTACGACTGTGCGGCTAAACACGCATTATTCAACGCGAGAGGCCTTCAATTTTTTATGATCCAACTAATTCGTTTTAATCGCGAAAGAAATTCGAGGCTCGTACTTTTCCGAATCTCCCCGATTTTACGTTAATCCGCGCCGTAACGCCGTGCAAACGAATGCGAGGAAAACCGCCTTTCGTATCTCGCGATGTTTCGAGAGCGCGGAGAGCTTTTAATTAGAACTTTATGTACCGCTCGGCTGCCTTAATATTTACGTTTAATCCATTTCGAGTGTAACCCGAGAGCCGCGGATTTCGCAGCGGTATCTCGCAATCGCGATTCGAAATGCATCTCGATCCGACTCGAGCGCCGGGCTCGGCGTTTAAGATAACGCGGTAGAGCGGGGAAGAGAGGGAAGTTTGTCGTTTTTAATCTATCCTGTCTGCCGCTATAATTATTTCATTTAGTGGGGTATCATGATTTCGCGAAATATCCCGCCGACGAAATCAGAAAAGGTGTGTTCGGCGGCGCAGTCCGGGCGCCGAACGAGGAGGGAAAAAAAGGAAGGAGCGCAGCGACGGATAGACAGGCGGAGATCCCGGATTACGAAACGTTTTCATCGCTGACGCGAATTTCCTTCGTTTATCGGAAGCTCGTTAAAGAGGATCAGCGGTAAATCGCATTCGGGCTTGATGGGGGACGACAGAGGCAGACAGGCTCGACCGTCGAGGATCCGCCGAAGAGCACGTCGCCGCATGAAAACCGTCAACGCGGGGGCGGTTCGCTATTTCCCCCTTCTTTTTGCCCTTTTCTCTCGTTTTTTGTTTTTCGTTGGCCTTTAATAAATTACGCTCGAGCACGGAAGTACTGTATGTCATCCATATATTTTCGTGCGAAACGCGCCCTGGCGTTTCGGGCAGGGCCGGCGCCGTGTTCTGTCCGCGGAACAACAACGCGGCGCGGACGCTACGCGAAATAACGTGCAAAACCCTAATGCGCTTACGTTCCGTAAATTGGATTCCGCGAAATGAAAGAGAATTCAAGCCGCGACTGTGTGTCGATCGTTCTGCATTTTTCAGCGTCGGATAAGCCATTTCAAAGAGCATTGTGTATTAAGATTCGCAAAACTCGCGCTAGGTGTAATAGAATCTTTTATCTTCAATATAGTATTTTTTTTAAGGGTTTACTCAGTCCTTCGTGTGAGAACATGAAATTTGTGAAATGTAAACTGACCGAATTGAACGTAACGTTTTACGAACGCGCTTTTCACGCAACGTAAAAAAGACCCGCCATACTCGCCCGCGTTATTCTCTCGTTCGCTCGTCTCCCCGTATATCTTCGATTTTAATCGAACGCTTTTACGAGCTTGATCTACCGCAAAGCTCTTTGGACAGCTTATCTTCGTTCATCTTCCCGTACGGCTAGCTGGCAGAGTCGAATCTCAGGGAGAAATTCGGCGAGAAGAGAGCGCGTTCAGGACCGATGCCTGCCAGGCGGCGACGACGACGAGGAGCTCGGCCTCAAGTGGCTCGCTCGATATCTGCCTGCATCGTTCACCGCGCATCGTTCGGGGGGTGACACATCTTCGTCATTATTCGATGGATGCAGTAAAACGTGAGTTAACGACCGGGTTCGTCTATCCCCCCGGTAGCTACGCGGCCTTATAATGTTCGTTCGCGGCACGGATAAACGCACGAGTGGCATTCAGCCGAGTCACCCGAGTCACCCCCGCTGGGCGAAGCTGCCATACGAACTTCGCGCTGTCATCGTTTATGGCCCGGGCTCTATAGATCGTTTCAGCGTCAACTCTGCCGTTCGGAGTTCATCTCTTCGCCCTCTTCCCTCGCCCACCCCGCCCGTATTTTCTTTCCGTTTCCACTTCGTGGCGCGGAAGGCGATTCACGCGGCGCGCGGAACGCCGGAATCGCGCTAAATGTCCCACGACGACGTTGACAAATTATTTAAGCGCCGCGCCCGTGACTAGGCTTGGCTCCATTCGAACTGAAACGTTCCTTTTTGAAACGCGGCTGATAGTAATCCTCTTTACAGCGAGCTCGGTATTCGCGTAAATCTATCTCGTGTAAGATTATACGAGATATACTTTAGACCCGTACGCTTAACTTGTGAGAAATGTCATGAGAAGGGCCAATTGTCGTTGAAAATCGAGAAACCTACAAAGTGACAGAAGACGGAAGATCGTGCCGTTCGCGAACGTTTCGCGGACAATCGTACATTTGTCACGTATTCCCGTAAACGCGTGTACGCAGACACTATGTCGCGCGAGCGGCGTCCGTCGCGGATCAATACAATTACACCGCATGGGAGTCGGCTGTACATACAGACGAGAGAGACCGAGACCAGAGAGGCCGGACCCGCCGGGGGGGCTGCTGTGTCTCTACATCCACGATCCTTCCTCCGCCTCCGGCGGCGCGTTTCAGTTTCCGCTTCGCAGCGTGGAAGACGATCCGCTCTGATCGGCATCCGAATGGGAAACGACGTTACTCCGGCAGCGACACGACGATCGCCGCGACGTAACACACGCGCAATCGAATCGCATCGCGGTATGCAACGGCTTGCTTCTCTCTCTCTGTCTCTCTGTCTATCTCTCTTCTGTCTTTGTCTCTCTCTCACTCTCTCAACGCTTCCTTTTTCGAGTCGCCGAGCGTATGCGGCGAGATAAGAAGAGTGCTTTGCCATTCGGGTCAAACTGCGCTCCGAGCGCGCTCCGTTACTCGTGGCTCGTGCATATGTATGCACGTGGGCGTATGTATATGACAGGATGACCGGGTTGCGCGACACGAAAGCGACGTTGCAGCAACGGGGTCGGGCGACATCATCGCGGTGCTTTTCTCTGCGATGCCTTAGGTACAAGAACGTGGGCTCGAGACCGGAAGCGGGCTGTGAAACTTTTAAGCCGCCCGATGAAATTACCGCGGATGCAGCCGGCAAGTTTCACGCCGGCACCTTGCGCCGGGCGTGTTACATTGTGTAATTTAAGAATGCATCCTCGCGCCAGCTTGGCGAACATCGTCAGTATGCGAGATACCGTTCGTTATCGGACCGCAATTGACAGCTTCTCCTACACGCCTTTTCTATAATGCATCCAAATTCGCGGAATATATCGCGCGTTATGCGATCCGTGAACACGAACTTATCCGAAATCAATTGTACGAGTCGTTGAAATAATCACCGAAGAAGTTGGCAAAAGATGTCGAAACACGCACAGCGTCGCAAGAGGATTCTCGCTTCTCGTTTGTTCATTTTTCATGTTTAATCAAATAGATTCCTCGTTCCATGCCCGGAACACTGAAATTTATAGCGCTTGCACGTCCTGCGGCGGTTGGAAAAAAGAAAGTAACGAGTGGCGGGGGACGAGAGAGAGAGAGTAAGGGCGAGGGCGAGAAAAAGAATGAAAAAAATGATTATAACTCGGACGAATTCGGGCTGGCGCGACCGAAATTCGATAACGGATGCTGCCGCTGGGCTCCGCGATCCCTGGCCGAGCGACGATCCCCCCTACGAAAACAAGCGTATCTGGGCCAATGATTCGCGTTCTGCGTTCCACTTGCCGACACCAGCCGCCCGACACACCATATTAACGATTTATCTTCGCGCCGCGCTCGCACGACGATAACAATTCATATGGCGATGACGCGGGCCATGTATTCGTTAACGCGCCAGCCACCACGCGAGTGTATTTCACGCTAAAGGATGTCGACGACTTTCATCCGCGCGATATGGCGCCAGCGGATTAACACATCTCTGCGTTTCATATTTGTTTAATATTTATCGCGATCGTTAATATTTCCTCTGCCATCGATGCCGCTATTATTTCAATTAGCGCGCGTCGCGATAGAAAATATTTTTCCTCGCAGTTTAATTAATCTTATAAATCATTTATGTTTTCCACAATATCATATTGTAACAATGACAATGTTGAAACCTTGATAACGTGCGATTAATTAAAATCGAGAATCTTATGGAAATGTCGAGATTTAATTTTTTTTTTAAATTAAGGTGTGCGACTAAAATTGACTCGGGAATCTCGTGAAAAAATCTTTACTCAGGTCCACGCATGCGTGCGTACCGATATATTGTTTGCAATTGATTTTTACTTAGCTAATTTTGTTTTAGGTAAAACAATCATATTTTCACTACTACTAATAATATAATAATAAGACGATATCTTATCTAGCGCCTTTTATTGAGTCGATTCGCAATTCGTGCGTATCGAGACAACTATAATATTTCGTAGCAGATTTATTTTGCACGATTTACGAATTCGGAGAAATTTGGTGGAAATCAAAGCGAATAGCATTGTGATATTTGTGATAATTATCGTCTTAACAAACAGTAGTTGATTTCGTTCTTTCAGTTTCGCGCTGAACTAAACGTACCTATTATATTATAGTTTATTTGATATTTCTGAGATGAACGTGGAGTAACATACGAATTGTTAGAAGATTTTAATAATGTAAAGTTACGAAATATTAAATTTATTAGCAATTTGCTTTAAAAGTACAAACAATGAGACATTCAGACAAGTGTATTATTACGTGGACTTGTTAAATATTATTAAATATTGACAGAGCCAGTGATTAACTTAATTAGAAAACTGTTATAGTCTTAGTTTTTTATTTTTGTGTTTTAACTTTTTTTATTTGATCCTATTTATTCGATTATATGAGTGCAGTGTAGCTCCTCCGAGTTTAGTTTAGTTTAATTTATCTGATTGGACTCTGTTTGATTATATTGTACTTTATGTACATTATTTTCGTTATGAGTGAAGTTTAGAATTATTATTTATTCAGCTTCACTTAAGTATACGTTCATACGTGTCATATATACATTGTAAATTACACTCGGTGAAATAATACAAAATACGGAACGCGAACATTAACACAAAGTAGGTCATCTAAAGGCACAAGGTACGAATTCGAAATAAAGTAAAATAATAAATATCGTGAGCTCCGACTTCTCGAGCGAGCAGGCCGTGGTGCAACTCTCCTTGCGTGTTGTCGCATTTTACACATTACTCCTCCCAAACAATTAATGATTTACTAGCGCTCGCGCGATTCAATAAGTACGTTGGGGCGACGACTTTAATGGACTTGTTCTACACAAATTCGTTCGATGTAAAAATATACTTTACGGATACTTTCACGAAGTATTGTTTTTTTAACGATGCTCGGGACGTCTCTCATATCACTCCTCCAGCTCTCGTTGATTTAAATGTATAACTCGTCTATCAATCTTGAATTTAGAGCGCAAAATACACGAATAATAATTTTAATTGTGCGATTTACATAAGCTGTGGCATACCAATCGTTCGTTAATAATTGACTCCATGAGAAAGAGAACAATCGGCTCGCGATTATTTTGCAACGTGGGGCAACTTTTCGGAGCAGCGTGCGGCTTGACGTTTCGCATTTATCACGTATTGTTTGCACAGGTCGTCGCTGTGTCGTTCACTCGACGTGACTCGAGCAGGTAGCGACGCGAATTGTTCCTCGTATCGTATCGTCGCGCTGTTATCCCTCGAAACATGATTCATTACGAATAATTAGTGATTATTATCCCGTGCGTTTAACGCGATAAACGACTCGTAAGCACGCACCAAAGTGACGCGGGGTACCGAGCGGTCGTAATCGCGTTTTCGCGAGTCAGTGTTAGCAATGAAGGAGCGAGGAACGAAAGATTATGAGAGGAGGAGGGTCCGAGGAGGCGTCAGGGGACGGCGAAGCAACCACGGGGTAAATAAACTTGTTATATTACTTATTTGCTATATGTTACTCGTGGAAACGATCGTCATTGTTTTACGCGCGCAGCAATTGTATTTTGAAATACAGATTATTTCGAGCGTTGCTGCTACTTTGGTCACTGACAGATTAGATTTTATTTCAACGAGATGATGAATTTATAATACGAAAATAATTGTCATACATACAAGTGTATGTGTGCGTATCTTATAAAGTATCAAGTAAAAAGCATAAATGGAAATTTCATGAATTACTTGGTTTAAGTTGAATGAAATCTAAAATACAGATTGGGAATAATATGATATTTAATCTTGAGATATAAAATTTATTGAATTATTATGAATACCAGAATCTCTATTGTTAGATAGTTACCTAAGAATCGATACTAATCTAAAAATTATAGAATTAAATTCATTATAAGAATGATTAAATGATTGAAAATAGTATATCAAGTAAGTTTCTTAAAAGTGAAAAACGATCATAGAATAATTTTTCTTGAAAATAAAATATGTATCTCCAAATGTAAGTTTATCGATTCTCATATTTTTGCCACGTATTCTATACATAAATTAAATTTTTGAGAAATACGGTTGGAAAACGATGTCCACAAGGACATGAGATATTAATAATGCTATTCGGAAAATCTTAATAAAACATATACATTATATTTGATTAAATTTTTACGAATTTTTATTGATGATAAAATAGTGAAATGCATATATGGAACCAGAGATATGATAAAATTATGACAAATAAAGTGTTGACATTTTTGAGACGTAAGCTTATTTATATTCTATCATGATTCATATCTCATGCAGAAATGAAATACTTGTGTACACGTAGATATTTATGTGAAATGAAGATAAATTATAATTAGAGAATATACGTTAGAAAAGAATTAATGTGTTATGTTAATTTAAGTAAAACAAGATGGAAAATATTTTGCAGTTGCATAACATATTTGAAATAATTTATTTAATTAAAACACATTAATAAAATAATATTACTAATTAATTAATTATATATATTTTTTGTAAACGCCAAAGTTTACATAAATCTCTTGTAGCGTGTCCATCTAAATTAATTGTTGTGTCAAGATTGATTACATTTTTTTAATTAAAAACAATTATATAACCAAGTTATGTAAAATATCATGTTTTTAAAAATATGCGAAAACTAAAAAGGGAAGGGTGTCACCGCGTTATACATACAGAGCATAAAATTAAAAAATTTGCGTATATTAAAAGTTACTATTAATAAATGCTCAATAAAAAGGATAGCCCCGTGAATTCACGTCGCTGATCAGTTTATAACGGGAAAACTATTATGAACTCGACGTTTTCATATTTTTAGGATACTCTTTAACGTCAAGAGTATGTTATAAAATATATGTATTATTATAAATTCTTTAAGTATTATTTAATTAGAGCTTTTTATTTTATAATTATATAAAATGTGTGCATGTGTACAAATCTCTTTTATTTGTGACGTCTTTACCATACTATCGCAACTTGTCGTTTAAAATATTCTACATTCAATTATGCATTTAGCCCTAATTTTTTTGCACGTCTAATAAGATTACGTATGCATTTCGTGCGAGGCCCTTTGTACCTTCGATAAAATGCTTTTGCATCCCGGTTGCATTAGCCATACCGGTTGACGTTGCACATTTCGATCGTTTATATCCGGCGATCGTTATCGACACGCGCAATGTTGGCCGAATACTGCGCTCTAACGCTAATCTCGTGACCGAGATCAATCGCGACGGATACATCACCGGCGCTCGAGTTGTTTTGTACGAGCGGCGAATGCGAAAACGCAACGGTCATGTCGCATTGAATTATAAAGGCCAAATTCAATTTTCGGTTATTATACCGAGGTATGCACGTTTTTTTTTCCTCTCGTTTCATACGGCCGCGCGACTGTTTTTATTTCGCAAATAAATGCAACGAACACGATACACGAGAATTTCGTTGAAAAAACAACTCGCGATTTACAACGCGCCAATTTTTTTTATTCGGTGAGTTGTTAAGTCAAGTTAATTATATGCATTGGAAGATGCCGACCGACGTCGCGCTTGCAAAAAGGAACGTTGTATTGCCCGCTGAGATCAGATATTCTGACAGCTCGAAATGTATGACCGTTATATAGAATTAATCTATTTGTACAAAAATTAATTTACGGCGATCAATTTTAATAAAACATCTCGTGTTATCTGATAGACGTATGGAACGCGCCCCAATGTATGCCACTGCTGTTCGTAACAATTGTAATCATCAATATACCGCTGTGCGCCACGAAAAAAAACGAACTTGCTCGTGGTTCCGGAATGATAAAGAGAAATCATGCACAAAGTCGGTACACACGATCGCAAAGTTAAGGTTCATATTATCAGTGTGCCGCAATGCTGATGCATCGCGCTGTTCTTTGACATTATTTTTGAGCTTCGTTTCCTTGTCCAAAGACGAATTTATCGAACGAATATATCTTCCTTCCTGGCTTTCTCCGCTTTCTCCATTTTTTAAAAATGAAAAACTGATAATTGAAATGGTTTTTCTGGAAATCCGTGGGGAGACGCCTTTGCCGTCCGTGCATTCTAACTGATGAATCCCGCTGCGATGTTATCGCCGAAATAGTTGGCCTAGATTCAACTCGGGCTACGTTCGCTCGACTCGGTGGATTATTAATTTTTCTCTGGTCGGGCTAAAAGGATTTGGCTCTTCATTTCGCTCTCTCCCTTTCTCCCCCCCTTTGCCCCTCTCTGTCTGTCTCTGTCTCTCGCGCATACTTCGATCTTCTCATTCTTTCCTTTCCCCGAGTGCTTTCACTCTTCCTGTGTTCACCGTCCGGTTCGCGATGTCTATTTGATTTTCCGAAACGCTCGCCAAAAGAGGACCATGTGTGCACGCGTAGAGAGAGAAGGGGAGGAGGGAGAAGTACCATTTGTAAGATATTACATTGGGAATTTCAATTTAGGGATAATGTTGTTACATAAAAGCGACAGAAAGCTGCCAGACTTTTTGCTCGTACCACAATATCCGACTAAAAATTCTGTCAAAATATTGTCAGATTGTTTTATTGCGCAGGCCGGAAGTACAAATTCTGTAAGTTTTCAGCGCGCGGTAAGATAACAAAATTACGAGCGAATTAAATGGACGGCTGATAAATAGTAATATTAATTTATTTAGACTGTGTATAAATTGGCAGTTCGTACACATTTTTCATTAGAATGTCTAGATGCTCGAATAATGTCGCACTAATCAGAAAGAAGAATGAAAACAAGATTTTAGTTTATTACACTTTTTACACGCGGAAATGAAACATTATCACCAATAACGATATAGTCGCGCAGCTAATAATTTTTCTGACGTAAAGGAGATTTACGTGCGACTAAATAGCATCGTAAACGTCGATAAGTTTTCTATTACGGCGAAGAATGCTCCGTTATTTGTCGTTATTGTTCTTTATTTCTGCACGATACTTCTCGCAAATTACGAAAGTTATGTAATACAATATTGCATCACATAGATTTTTAGATGATTATCTCGAATCCGACTTTAATTTTACCATCTTTTTGTTTATTTACATATTCTACGCCAATTTTATAATTATTTCTTTCTTTCGCTAACGTTTAGTAAGGGACTATTTCTTTTTTATTAGTTTTTAAAGTTTTGTAAACATAGACTATCTGACAAAGATACAATTAAAAATAATACCCAGTGCTCGTTTCATCGTGTATCTCGATAGAAACGAAAATATCTACATTAAAATTGGCTCCTTCAGCTTTCCGAAAGTGTGTTTTGCCACACAGTTGTAAAATTGCGCAGCAATTTGGCGAGAGGCAATTGGAGCGCGGATTAAGCGTTGTTATTAAACCGCGGTGTGTAAGACAATCGTGACGTTTAACCCAATTGCGCCCGCGCGCGCAACGCGGCCCGAACAATTAATAGCGGCTAATTAAGAAGGGGCACCCTCCCGGCAACTCGAACCAGTAGCCATGGAGTTAATCACAGGCTTGTTATAAATAGTTGACTGCTAGCTTCTAATTGTGATTATTCATCGTTTTCATCGTTGCACAAACGGTATCTATCGATCCATAACCATGTATCGATCTTTCGTATATTATCCACTCTCTTCCCTCTCCCCCTCTCTCTAATGCGCACATGTAACCGATATTTATCGGTCAATTTTCATTATACTATTAGCATCGAATTGAGTAAAAGATATCCGTTTATACTCTTTAGCATAAACATTTTCTGAATATGTTATATATATATTTTAGCATAATCTTTCCGTATAGTTACCACATAGTGGATGCTACACGATGAATTGTCTTTCTCCGCGATGTTAAGTATTTAAAACGATCGATCGTTTAATTAACGCTGCGTGCAAAACTTGGAAGTAAATAATCCCCGAGTTATTTGCAAGCGCGGCTAAATTTTACGGCTACGTGTCTACACGTTAATCCCAACGTTGATCCACTGTCCCTTTTATCCCGTTTTACTTCCTTGTTTAGGAGAAACTTAATGTCAACCCGCAGAAAATCGCTCTCTCGAGACTTTATATACCGACCCCGTTTCTCAGCCAACCCCCTTTTTGCGCGTTTGATCGCCCCCTCGCTCGCTCTTCTGGAGACAGAGGGCAATCACGGAAACCGCTACAAAGGGCTAATTTGCTTGGGCGCTAACGATATTATCGTGGAAACGAGATGCGCGATGGTGAGGCATACCGCCGCCGTGTAGACGCGAGTCTCTACCGTAATTTTGCCTGTTGTGCGAATCGGCGCAGCTTTCCTTTCTCTAGGCCGCCTTATAATCGTTCTGGGTATTCTTATCGGCCGTTACGGCTAATGAAATTTTCGTAAGCACTTTGTCCGTAAAGATTTTCTTCGTTTTTACTATTAAAAACCTGGTATTTAAATAGTCATTTGCTGTTGCTCAAGTAGTGTGGTTAATTGAATTTTTCGGATAGTTGCAAAACACGTTTAAACGTATTTTTTTCTTTGCTGATTCTACGATTGTCGCGAATGATTCACTGATTAGTGCATTTAATTTAGTAATACTTGTGTTTCTTAATTTTTTTTCTTACTCTCCTTATAGAATTATTCATTAAACTTATATTCAGGTGCGACGACTTTGACGATTATATCGGCTCGCGATCTCGATCTCGGATGAAAATCAATTTTATTTTCAGAAATGTTAAACGATAACTCATAAACTAATAATCCGAGATGAGCCATTCTTATCTCGTTAGAAGCGCTGAAATCTTAGCTTTCCAACGAGACCAGGATCATCTTCCTACGATTTTTCTGTGCCAAGTTATTGGCGATTATATCGACTCGCGATCTTAATCCTCATTCAGAAGCAGCAGACGGCGCGTATATGCGGCGTCTCGCGCGGCGTGTCGCGCGACGATGTTTACTACGAACAGGTGTTCCTCGTATGTTTTGATGCCAGTTTTTTGGGGACGTAGTACTACTCGCGTAAAATTCGCGCGGCCTTCTTTCATGAATGATGCGCGCGCGCCCGATTTTTAAAACGCTGTAACTCGGCGAAAAATCGACGTAGCGAGATGAACCAAAAACCAATCTTTTTCGTTTCGCATACCGCAGATGTCTAAGCTGAATATGTATGCCCTTATCATGAAACTTACACACGGCAATGGAATAAAAATTAAAATTCTGATGTATAAATTATATGTATAACTGCTAAATATAAAAATTGACTGGCAAGCTATATTAGACTGTACAGCAAGATTGCCCAATAAAATTGTATTAGTGAATATAGAATAAAGGCTAATGTAACGCCACTGTTACGTATCAATAATTGCACTGTATTGCATTTACATTCCCAATACTACGCCAATACTTTGTGCTATCCGGGCTTTATCAACACTTTATATTATAATTCAACTACAGATTTAATATTTTTATTTTCATTGCAAGAAAGTAATTGCAAAGTAACGATTCGTTACTTTTTGAGTAACTGTAACGCGTTACTTTTCAGAATTAGTAACTTGTAACTGTAAATAATTACAGGTTTAGCGAAAAAACTGTAACTAGATACTTTTATAAAGTAACTTTTCCAACCCTGTTTATATTCTAGTCCTAAATTGATGACATAACTGTAGAGACCTTCCCTGTATCTGAGCACGCCTTGCACCAGCTCTGGTAGGATATAGGACGCGAATAAATCGCTTAATCGCTGATTTTCATGCAAGAAGAACTTTATTCTGTCTCGTGCCTTTTCTTAACAGGTGCGTTCCTCATTCCATCTTATATGACCGCGCCGCATCGGGTATGCACGCGATAGGAAATAAAAGTATATTACGCGCATAGATGCTACATAGCTCTGTGTTAACACAAGTGATTAGTAATGGTAGGGTTCGATCCCGGCCTCTCGCATATATTTTCCCGTCAAAGGGAATTTCAAAAATTCAACGCTCGAAGGAGTTTAAGTGCCTAGTGTTGGTTAGTGTGTTTAACCAAGATTAAACACGTGAATTTCAAGGAGTAGAAAACATCACTCTAATATAACTTAACAGTTTAAAGACGTTCCTGTAAAATGGGTAAACTTAAAAAAAAGGTTATAGTCCCAGAGATATTCTAGTCTTGGAAAACACAAAGTATTTATTCACTTTACATTCTGTATACTACTTTAGAGAAGTAAAGCTGTTCTTTAGAGCGATTAGAAAGGAGTATCGTAATCGTAGGGTCGGTGTATAAAGGGCTTTGTGCGAGAATTTAAAAATTTTCGCGCGGCGAATATTCCCACGTGCTTGGCTGCGTTTACGGAAGAAACGAAAAGCGGAGCGCATCGCCGGCAGGCGCCCCTTAACAGCTGATGTTCGCGTACGATAACACGTGGAAAAACGTACATTTCACAAGGCAGCGCGATATTCCCGGCCCTTTGTGCCGTGCACGTAGTACCTGATAGTCGCCAAGTGCCTCGCCCAAAAGCGATAGCGCCCCCGCCGCAACCGCAGTCACGGTCGTGATAACAAATATTACATACCGGTGCAGGATAAGACTGATCGATACATAACGTTCGTCGTCGATGGTGACACGTGACGCTACGTAGGTATTTTCTCGACGCGTTCAATGGGCAAGATGACGCGAATGCAGAAGACACGCATGTAAATACGATGTTTTGAATACATCTAGTATATCTGAATAACTTAAGATGGGATTTTTTTGGTAATGATGAGCGAGTAGAATCGGATAACTTTTGAAATTCGCTTATACACGTATTTCGACTTTTCCCTCAGTACATGACTTTTCAATAGCCTCTTATTTCTACAAGTGGAACATTCATTAGAAAGGACTACAGATGTAAGATATACATATCTCGGTGCATTTTCCACACTACGCGATTCCTTTTGCAACTGAAGATCAAGGCTCGGAGAGTAGAGTAAGGAAAATGATAATTCTTTCAATTTAAAGAGGATTTTAATATAATGTTGCTTTATGGAAGAATATAAATACTGATTACCACAAACTGAAAAGTTTTAATTAAAATATTATAATTTACTGAATAAGTTTTCAATGAAAAACTTACTGACGCACTTAAGCAAAAAATAAATTAAGTGTTGAAACGACCTTACTGGCACTTGTTTATTATATTATAAATTCGCAAGGTTTCGGCCAGTAATACTGGTCCTCTTAAAACATTCTGTGTTCTAACGCCGATGACTAGACATGTTGTGCAGAGAAGTCTCTGACGTCTGACATAATTTTTACATCTTTAACCGTGACGAACCGCATTTGCGGGTACTTATGTAAGTTCGTTACCTGAAGAGGACAAGTATATGTATACTGGCCGAAACGTTGTGAATTTATAATATAACAAAGAAGTCCCGGTAGGATCGTTCCTACACTTATTTTATTTCTCAATTTCTCGAGTGGCGTCAATAAGTTACTGTTGAATCGTTAAGCAAAAACATTGAATAATATAATTTTCTAATCAGTATAGAAATAGGAATTGAACAAATAACAATATCACAGGAGAAATGTCTCGTATGGCATTCCTACATAATTAAACGGACCGAAAGTAGTGTGATGCAAATTTGAATTGGTATGCAATCTGCCTGAAATTGCAGTCAAGGCACGCTCCTACCGATATCTCGGAGGAAACGGGGTGAATAGCATTGAGCAGTTCTCAATAGCCCTCCCCCGCCCGGATACAATACGACGGTAATTATGCGTCGAGGAGTAGTTTCGTGCTATAATCGCCACCAAAATCAGGGCATTCTCCCGTTCTCCGGGTGACAATGCGCTGCGCGTCTTCGAAAACATTTGAGCGCCGAGCAAGTTTCCATTATCAGGCTCTCGTTCAAAGTCGCTCCCTCACGCGCTAATCTAATCGTCCGATCCCTCGCGTAATTGCGCGCTTAAACCGACCGTAAGGACGAGAGCGTACGTTCTTTCGCTCCGGCGAGAGATAATTTTCCGCGAAAACAGTCGATTGCCGCGCCCCGGTCACGCGCGCGACCGTGGAATTTGTTTTCGCAGGGGGATAAAAGCCCGCGCGAAAAAATTGCCTCCCTGAAATTAGCATATTTATCGCGCTATTATCCGGAACCGCCGCGCTATCGCCGCGGTGGGAAGCGACGGCGGCAGCGGCGGCGGTGGCGGCGGCGGCGCGAGGGCGACTTTACCGGTCCAGAGTTTTCATTGTCAACTTTCGGCCGCGCGCGCGTCCAGATTCTCGGCTCGCGACTCCCACTGTTCGATTATTAATTCGGCTGTTGACGAACTCGATTACAACTTCGGCCGTTATCGCGCGCGCAAATGGGTCGGAGCGATTTTCTCGAGGATCTCGATTAAGATTGCATGCGCCGCGCATTACGCGCCTTCGAGGGTGCATTAGCCAACCCTGCTGCTGATAAACGGTGCGGCGGAGCGCCCCGTGTCTTCCGCGTTTATCACGCGAGATATTTATTGGATCTCTATTGAACGATCGGAGAAACGTTAAGACGCCGTCCCACTATCGTTCAGTCTTCCTATTATAAACGTACGAGATTCGTCGAAATTGCTGTGCGCACGGTCGTTATTAATGTGATCGTTCGGCTCGAAGTTGGTTCATTCGGCGACGGTCTCTCGGATGTGCGCGTGCGAAACGTGACGAAGGCCATTAAGAACGCTCATTCGGCAATTATGCATTTCAAGAACGTCTTTTCGGAGCCATGATAGGGATGCACTACTTTGAAAGTAATAATAGAGAGAAGTAATAAGTAATTATCTTTAAATGCACGTAATATAAGCGCTTATCACGCTGCTCATTCGTAGACGATTATCTTGCACGCCGTACCGTGAAAATTCGAATTCCCGATCCTAATCTCGCAATATCCTGCTCATATATCTGCGCCATTAATCTAATCGCATCATTCCGCCAAGAAACAAAGTGGGTCGAGGCAATTGTCTAAGTAGCGGAACTGTTCGTGCGATTTCTTCTGGCATGAATATTCGGCGGTTCCCCGACCTGTCGGATCAGAATGTATCGGGCAGGCTGCATTTTAATTCGCTAAAAATCTTGCAGAGTCGACACACGGGGTTGCGAAGAGGGAGACTTCATCTATCTTCTTTATCTATATTTTAATTAATTAACGACGCGATAATATTTTCCGATCGGGAAAATGTGGGAATTTTTGCCCGTTAAAGCGCATTTAACGTACGTCCACCGTTCCTCGGCGACTTTTCATACAAATCGCGGCAATCAATCTTCATCTTTCGCCCGATTACTGATCCGCCGATTCTACCGCGTTTCGTCGCACCGCGATATCCGGCGAATTGGGTCGCCGTTCGGTTTTCCCGCAGCTTTCATTTGCATCTGATGTCAAAGGTCATGCACCTGCGAAATTTGTTTTTGGGAACGCGATAAAAATACAGGCCGCAGGAAGATACACAACGGTGGAAAATTGCGTTCGGTTAAAGGGTTGAAGTACCACCACCTCGTTTGGGTATCGTCGTATCCTGCTCGCGCCCCCATGACCGTCCCTCTCCCTACGTTCATCATGGGCGCTCAAAGCCAACAGATTGGACATTTCTGTCGACTCGTTGTTCCACACCACCGGGGCAATGAAACGAGAAACAATTCGATGGGCTCCCGTGCTCTCCCTTCGCTCCTCCCCTCCTCCCGCCCGTTATATCGCTCCATGACTTTGCGTCGTGTAAAAAAAATTATCCATTCGTATCGACGTATCGCGTCCCTCTCTTTTTTCTCGCGCGCAAATCTCATCTCTCTCTCTTCGCGGAATGGTCCGTCGAACGTTTTATGAAATATCCATTATTGAATAGTTGTAACCAGCGCGGCAACATCGAGATTTTGTAGGCAAGCCTGCGTTATGTATACACGCGCTCTATCCAGCGCTGCAGTTCCCTTGTGCTCGATATTTCATGTTTCGATGCAGATTGAGAAAAATTAATCGCTGCGTTTATACCCCTCATCCGAAAGTTGTTTGACATTTTTTCACTATAGTATTTCGAGATGGAGAAAAATTAAGATTAAACTTTCCATTAAATTCCTATATTTTTATGAAACCTTTTTTTTTATTTTATTTTATTTTTATGAAATATAAAGTAGAGTTATAAGAATACAATCTGTATGTATAAAAGTGAAATTCTGTCTGTGCGTTCTTTATACAATTCTATACCGAGGGACCGATCTGAACCAAGTTCGGTAGAGTTATTCAATAGGATTCTGCGAAAAATATAGGCTATATCTTTAGGGCAGGAGACTTTGGCCTCCTGTAATCATAAGGGAAGGGTCCCGTTGGCATCTGGACAAGAATAATATTTAAAAAAAGTTGAATCAAGAGGAGACCCGAGCGAAACCGGGTAAGGCCGTTAGTTGGGAATAAAATTTGAAAGATGTGCATTTGTAATAAATTCTTTTTTTACACAAACGCCACAGCAAATATCGGATTTTCGGCGATGTTGGATAACTGTTTAAACGGGGCATTAAATAATGTCATAAAATCTCTGTGAAAGTATGCGTTTATCGCCAATACTGCGATTGAAATCGATCGAACGTCACGTAGAATATCCAATCTCACGTAGGACTCTCGAAAAACGACTCGACGGGGAGATGGGATCGTTTAACGCAAACGAGAAAACGTCTGGCACTCGAAGCGGAGTGCGCCTCGTTCAGGTATAGAGGAGAGTGGGCGGGGTACGGGTAAGAACGATCGTATCTCCTTGACAGTTGCAGTTCATTGCCGTCACGTAAACAACCGCCGAGCCACCGGCACGAAGCCGGGACGCGCTTGCATGTCCGCGCGAAATTATCGTAAGAATCGCATGACCGACCGAACAGCCGTGCTGTAAGCAAAGCCCACGATATACCCCAGCTTCGGATTTTTATAACGATGTTACGGATGCCTTACCCGTACCCCATTGGCCAATTCTGTTACAATGTCTCGGCGCCGGGCACCGTTATTGAAGAAATCGGATCGATGCCCGGATCGGTAATTTTTTTATAAGCTTGCGGAACTTGATTCGTCGTAATGTAATTTGCAATCCTCGAGTCTAACTTTGAAATCTAACTTGAAAAACACTTAAAAAGTTCATTTGGCTCGCGGTATCATTGTGTATGATCTCCAATTAATTACAAAAATATGTAATTGATAAAAAATATGTAGAATAGATATCGCTTTTGAAACAGTTATCTTGAAATATGACACTGTTTGTTACAGTCTATTATTGAACTGGACCGTTTATACGAATTATAGTTAGAATTAAAAATTCTTTCAATATTGACCGGCGGGTCGCGCGAGAATTGAGTCTCGCAGATATAAGAACGAGGAAACAGGAACTCCGCGTGTTACATCGAGGAAAAGTTGCAAATGCGCGTAACGCAGCACCGATTCGCTGACGATTCAGCGCTCGCCTTGCTCGTCTAACAGGTTAAACGTTCTCTAATTTCCGCAAGTTTGTCCCTCGGCGGAGGCGAGCGCGTTTTGCACTGGGAGGAAGTCCCTCCGCAGAACGTGAGCGCGGTTGAAGATTGAATTTTCAGAGGTGGTTATTTACATCTTGAAGAGTTACAGAACTTGAGTAATTCCACTTTGCATAATACAGCGGGGAGAACACAGGCGGTTAATATATCTACGGTGCAAAGGGTGGAGGAGGCAAGGGGAATCGCGCGAGCAAAAAAAAGTAAGGCGGATGAAAGCTCGAAAATCGCAGCGGCGGGTGCTGCGAAGCTAAGAACGGAAAACTGCCGGCCGACCGACCGGCTCTCTCTCTCTCTCGCTCTTTCTCTCGTACCTCGTAAGAATATAAAAAGTTTTAATTGCAATGTTACATTCCCATTAGAAGTCAGAATGAATAAAACTCCGTTATCGCGGCGCGCAACGACGCTCGCCGTAAAGTATGATATCGCGGGCGATAAAGAGACAAGGATATCGACTCGGGCCCGCTACGCGCATCGACTAATTGAACGATTATAATTGTATCAATCACCTCCCCGTGCGCGATACGGCATTAATGAAGTTATAATTAATAGCGGCTAAATTGCAAAATGATATTACTGAGGCTATACCGGACACAAGATCGTAATTAATTGTAATATCATCAATAATGCGCGCGATTGTGTTGCGAACATAAGTTGTATTTACACGGGCGTAGGTGCATTAGCAGCAGAAACGAAGCGGGGCGTTTATCGTCGAATTAAATTTTGCAATCTCCACCTCCGCCGGCGTTTGTTCCCCCGCTGATTCGCGGAACGATTTCCCGATGCGAGATCGATAATCGGCAGTCCGGTCGCGCTGGGTAATAAACGCCGAAGCGGCGAAATAAATTTTCACATGCGCATCCATTAAATATTTCTAATTGAGCTGTGTTGCACGGGAACGAACGCGTCTCCTCTTTCCGAGTGCTGCTTGCGTGTAAACGAGCTTAACAAAGCTGGATAGGAGTAACTAATGATAATACCACGCAGTTACGCTGTTCCGGCAGATTTATGCCAAAACGAAATAAAAAAGCCGCGGCGAATTATTTCGCGATGTTGTTTTTGCGTTTACGTGCGCCGCGCCTTTTGTCGCGGCTCGCGTTAATTACAGTATCTCCTTCTGTTGTTGGGAAATTCGCCGGCATTTGAAACCATTTATAAAGCGATTTAAAATAGAGTAGACAAACGCAAAACCACGGCCGCGTAAAAGATAACAAAATAACGTGCAGTGAATAGGATTTTTATAATTATCATTAGTTTAACTGCCTAGATTAACATTTTCAAACAATCGCTTTTAACAATATTTTCCAATTTGTACAATCTTTTTATTATTACTGTATTTATATAGAATACAGCAATTATCCATGCACCATAAGTACGTTATGAAAACATAATGGATGTACAAAAGATAAAATTGCCATAAATTTCAAAATAAACTAAACGTGCCCAGCTCTCTGATTGTGTTTGGATTGCATGGACAGAAAGTTATCAAATAGCAACAAAGCACGGTTACATAAAGTGCTGTTGGCAAATATTTCGGGTAAATGTAACTTTTACTCGTATTCGTTAATCAACGAAATTCAGCCCACAAAACAAATATAATAATAAAATTACACTTTTTGATCTGCAATTTGAAAAATATTTCATTCTTTTTTCTTTTTTTTTCATTTTAACAAAACTCTGCTCTCTGTCCTGAGATTTTTCCGGACATTTTATTAAAAAATTTTATACCGCTTTTCCCGCTGTAATATGACATTTGTATATTTTCCATTTAATTCGTTATTTCGCTTTTTCTTATCTCTTCATTCTGCAGTTCTCAAAAAGAAACTTGATTTTTATTATTAGCTATTTCTTTCTCCGGAAATATACGCACGCCTGAAATTATTCATCGCGAAAGAATGATTTCCAACTCTGCTGGAAGAGACAGCTGTTGTTTGATCTACGATTTTTGTAACGTGGGACGAAGATTCTGTAACCTCACCGTGATACTTTCTGTAACTCGTTCCTCCGTATTTTCCATTTAGTGATTTTAACGCTTAAATTTTTATCCACATAGTTTCCGCGATTTTTCGCTTCCTCGCCTGCACGAATCGACGAGGCTCGTTTAGGAATTCATTGACGATCCCATACGGATCCCCCGCCGTCACGGACGTGAGCGCTGCCGTGCTCTGTATTCCGGAAACGTTCCCTTTGCACGGCGACGGAACGTCCCCCGGGAGAACACGCGGATGCTCCTTTATCGGGCCCGATATTATCCCTAACGGAACTTCGCTTTCCCACACACGTCGTTGCGTGTACACACGCGCGCACGTACACAAATCCGCATATATGCCGGGAAGGGCTTACACGAACGTAGATAAGGGAACGCGTTTCCTCGCAGGCATAAAGGAAGTCCAGTAATCTACCGCGTCAAGTATTAATGACGGGAGATACACCGAGTCATACTGGAATTAAATGACGAATAGCGTACACGACGTAAAGTAAGTAAGACGTAAAAGTTATGCGTTCCGGTAGCTAGTCGTTGCCATGCAAGAATCGTGCTCCTCGGGATCCTTGTATGCCACTCGGTATCGCATTTATGATTTACGAGGGTGACATGCTTATTTTCTGTAACTCGCGAGAGATCTTTATAAGATGCCGGGCGCTCTCTTTGACATTCTTTTATATTCCGCCAGCGGCTTCTATTTTTAATACAGTGGATGTCGATATTCGCTATGATTGGCAGAAATGATATTTTGTACCAAGTTACGATACTATGGCAACATTTGCGAAAAGATCACGGGCTCGGTGGCGAGACTTGAACACAGTCGTAGAAAGACGCTTTCATGCGCGAGGATATATTGAAGCATATGTACCGGCGTATGCGCGCATCAAGATACGGCGGCGATATTGACAAACATGAAGTAGTCAAACGCGTATTCGGAGCATACGAGGGTGCCTTGCCTCTTGCGAGAGCGTACGTACGCTTAACAAGTAGGTACTCACGTGCTCGTATGAATCGTTGGAGGTGTACACGTGGGGCGCGCATACAGATACAGATATATGCATATATATATATATTTGCATGAATAGCACGTTTATTTATATAAATGTAGCGCGTTCGTGTGCATGGGGAGATATATACGTGTGTACTCGCGAGACATACGAATGCGCTATTGCACGCGGCATGCGCTAAAGTGGAGACATCGCGCGCACGTAGAGCTACGGAACACGTACACGGTCCGACGAGAGTGTGATAGTTTTACAAACTTCAGCCCCGCGCTAGTCCTCCACCCATTCGCGAAAACTTGCCCGAGACTTCGCGCGGCACTTCCCCTATCCGATTTACGTGAGTCACGTGTAAACAGACGAGATTCGCTTCGAAACTTCATTTTAGGCCTGCTCACCTACTAGCTGCACGCGCGTGACAATTTTTCCGGCACGCTATAGTCGGCCGGGCTTCGGTTAGCTTACTGGCCAGTTACGAGAGACAATCTTTAAAATATAACGACCTACAAAAGCGAAGCCTTTTATCTTTATGTCTGGAGGGAATCTTATAAGTCGTCAGAAGTAATTAAAAACTTCGGAAGATTACTTCACCATGTCCGGCAAATTTTTGTATTCATACTCACAACGTTTCGACCATGGTTTTTGGTCCTTTTCAAGTGATAGTTGTGTCAGTAAATCCGTATGGTAAATCAAAGGAGCCGATCTTAATTTCGCGAACGACGGAACATGACAAGTAATCTTCTGAACTTTTTATCTTTGTTAATCCTTTTAGAACGGGAGCTTTTTAACGAAAATAAAATAGCAAAACCATATTTTTCTTAGTTTTTTAATAGATTAAGATCTAACATAGTAGATCCAATGTGGTGGACCTAATGTTCAAATATGTGATACAGTTTGCCTGGAACTCACTTTATGTAGGTTTTTGAGGTTCCTAGATTCGATTATAACTTTAAAATTACTAAATTCCAAGTAGCGGATTTGCTCGGAACAGAATACGTTCAAGTCGTTTCGTATACTCGAGAGGATGCGGCTCACTGGCAAGTCGAGTGGTAAGAATACGCGAAAAGAGAGAATTTTTTTACTTTGGCTTCAGATTAGAATAGAACACCATGAACTATAGAGCAAGTTTCACGAAAATTGAACCGATAGTTTTCCCTGTAGGGACCAGCTCGTCTTGAACAGGTTAAAAGGTTTCGGTGGTTTAATATCTTAACGCGAAATGTTAATTTAACATGTAACATCAGTCTGATGAAATCTTTTCATATCGAGTATAGAACGATTCGCTAAGATTCGATTTGAATGCTGAGCGGCTGGAAAAGACCCCGGAATTATTATCTGAGGCTGTGTGTCAAAAGACACTTTGCACAGCCGCTCGTCTTTAATTAGAGATAATGAATAGCCTAATCCCCGAGCGCAAACGACGCCGCGATGACGAGGGTAATGCGCGGGGGTTTTTTTTATTGAAATTTCCAGAATTTCACGCGGGAGAGAAGGACATTGTTTCCGTATGCGCCCTCGTTCGCCGCCCCTTTTCAGAGCCTTAATTACCATGAGCTTGACACGGATTCAGACTAACTCTTAAAAATCGTCGAGAGACGTCAGCGTTTCGCGTCGTACAAAAATAGGCCACGTCCTTTCTGCAAGAGACTCTCTTCGCTCTGCAACTGCTCGCGGTCAAGTGAAGGGTCGGCTACTTTGTCGCGTTTCATATGTGTCAACTCTTTGTGTCTTTGAGCTCTTTCTCTTACGAGTATTTTTATCAATATACTATTTTTTCATCTTATTTGAAACGTTATTTATTTTATATATTTTTCTTCGCGCGACGAGAGCCCTCTCGGTTTAATCATTTCGTCTTGAACCTCGGCACGACGTCTCGTCAGTTTAGCGCGTTTTCTGTTCCACAATGCTCGCGTTGTGTGAAATTAATTCAGCGCTGGAATAATTCAATCAGTCTTTCGAGTTTAAACTTACTCTGTATCGAGGCGAGCACTTTGCGCGCCACCGTATTCATCGGCAATCTCGCGCGTGTAAAAGTGGGGAAAAAATTTTATTGAGGAGCAGAAATAATATTTTTCTTGCTGTAAGTAGGTTCTCGCTCTTCTCCCTTTACCTGCTCGCGAAGCCAAAGTTGGATCTCCAATATATACTTGGAATGTGCCTGGGGTGCTTCAACTCCCGCAACTTGGTCCTCCCGCGATAATATTCATCGCGCGACGCGGGCGTATTTCGCGTTACGTATCGAACGAGCAGAATTTCGCCGTGCAAGTACAATAAAAAATTCAGGCGCGTTATTTATATCGCGTTCCATAAATAGCGCCTGTGTATACACCTCCCTATCTCCCGTTCGCATGAAATATTCGGTTTTTCCGTCTTGTAATACACAGTGCGTGTCATCAATATGCCGAGATCGTATTTCTTCACGATAGAATTCCTTCGAATCTGCGCTTTCACCGGTAAATTCTCAAGGCAAACAGGATATCGATCGCGCCGATCAAACAGATGTTTGTTTTATTTTATGCCGCCGCCTCGCACTTTGAGATTCACGTAACGGCGATCCTTACTCCGGTGCGACCAATGGTGGCTGATACGCGATATATGTCGAGGGCAACACGGCCTCTTTAAAGTGAATCACGACGGTGTAAAACGTCTTTATGGTACGCTTTTCCTCGCGAGCATGCGTGTATCGATGGCCCGTTTCCGCCTTCTTTCCCCGTCTTTCACCTTTGTCTCTTCCTCTCGATTCGATTATTGCGCTCGACGTTTTAACAGCTATAAATATTTATACCCTCCACGATTCGCCCATCTTATTAATAGGATACTCGCGCGATACATAATGAAGTGGCAACGGAGAAATTGGATTCATTTAATTGCACGATTTTATCTCCAATTTTCGCAAAATGGAAATTAATAACTATATTTCCTCCGCCTCCCTCGTTAGAGAAACACATTTGTCATATCTTGAATGAGTGCGCTACTTTTGATACCTACTCAGATAGGAGCTACCGGTTCTGACCTGTGTGCACGCGTCACGAAACAAGCTACATGTTAAATTAAAGCGACTGCGCGAGGCGCTGAGAACAGAAACTAGATAAGTGATACTTCGAGGAAATTCTAATTTTGGAAAAGCTGAAAAGTTCCTGCAATTTACGAGAAATTCTTGGAAATGCTAAAAAATTCTTACAATTTCCGCGAAATTCTTGGAAATGTTAAAAAATTCCTGGAATTTTCATGAAATTCTTGGAATTTTCGTGAAATTCTTGGAAATGCTGAAAAATTCTTGGAATTTTCGTGAAATTCTTGGAAGTGCTAAAAAATTCTTGGAAAAGCTGGAACAAGTCTTGGAATTTTCGCGAAATTCTCGGAAAAGCCTGAAAATTTGTCGGAATTTTCGAGAGATCCTTGAAAATGCGGAAAAATGCTTGGAATTTCGGTATCGGGTCAAACTCGACTTGTGATATTCACTCGCCTGACGAGCGACGTACCGCGTTCGACAAGCGATAAAAGTCTACCCGGCTTTGTAGCCCGTTGTTGGATCGAACTCGATCGTCCGGCGAGCGTATCCGTTGGCGAGGAGTTATGATTTCCATGCCGCGAGAAACGTCATTTTACACGGGCGAGAGAGCTCTCGGCGAAAAATTCCGGCTTTCCGGCTGGCTCCACAGCCGGAGCCGCGATCGCTCGATCAGACACGCGTTTCCTGTTCGCCTGCAGGTAACGCCCGCGAGTAATCTCGTGGAGTTGGTAAGTAAGCCGGGGGCCCGTATTTACGCGGCGGCGATCGCGTGACACGATTTTTATAAACTTTCGATTTATCGCGACGACATCTCGCGCCCCGGGAAAACTCGCGCCCGGCCGGGAAAATGTGGGTCAGCGCGATGAGTGAGCGCGCGCGAAAAATACTATTTCACCCTCTCCCTTCCTTTGTCGCGAAAGGAAGCTTATCTACCCTCCACGCTCTTAGAGTTCGTCCGCTCGTATTTATTTTCATCGTCTTGCCGCGAGCTCCGGGGCGCGCTCGTTAACAACTCGAAAAAAGTTGTCGCGATTTTCGCCGCGCTCGTTGCAACGGCGCTCGTATGCGGGTTTTTGGATTTCCGGCGGCGTTGTCGCAAGCACGCTTCTTTGTACCGTCGTCGCGCGTAAAGTCTCTCGGTTGGGCACGTAACGCTAATCCTCCTCGCCCGCGCATTCATTCGTTCCGCGCGCTTAATCGCGAAGGAAAGGCGCGATGGTGGCGTAGCTCCGCAAACGCGAAACGCAACAGATCACTTTGCAAATGAATTCTGGCGGATATTCAAACGCGATATGGTACAATTTGCGCTCTATCTCGTCTGTATTTCGCACCGTATTTGATGCCTACAGTGTGTTCTATGCGGGTAAAACACACCGCACTTGACACGAATAGTGGACAAGAGCAATTAAACGCGCGGCGATAAAATAGTTGCGTAATCGGCGGTCGGGGAGTAGGAAAATATTTAGTATTGAGCACGAATTCGGATACGCTGCGGTGGGCTTGGTTTAGTTAAGCTCGT
The DNA here is from genome assembly GCF_000949405.1 of Vollenhovia emeryi. Lineage (NCBI taxonomy): Eukaryota > Metazoa > Arthropoda > Insecta > Hymenoptera > Formicidae > Vollenhovia > Vollenhovia emeryi. Next base: position 562,031 of record NW_011967182.1, on the reverse strand, counting down.
CGAGCACGGTATTCAGTTTCGAGAGTTTAAAGCGACGACGAGTGCCGATTTTGCGCGAGAAGCTCGCGTCGGAACTTACTTGGGAGGACTCGTTTGATATCTTTTTTTTCTCCCCCGCGATCGCCCCCTTGATACATTTTCGCGGTGGTATACCCGAAATTCTCTCGTCATCAAACGTAACGCGCGACGTTTCGCGCAACGGCGCGGCTACGAATTTGGCTAATTCGATTTCAATGATCAAGCCGAGCGTGCCGCGCATTGTTGCGAGGAAAAGAATTCGCGAGCGCTATTTCCCGTGCGAACGCTTCCAACTTGCATGAGCTTTACAATTCGACGCGGGTCTGTAAGTATGAAATGCCTTTCTCGAGAAGTGGCATTGACATTTTTCCAGATTTCCGTTGAAAAATCAGCAAAACGTTTTCTTTAGAAAATTCCGCAACCGTGACTGCATCGCGCACACACGCATTGAAAATCATAACTTTTGTGTGTGTTTTTCTTTCTTGGAAAGAAGAAACAAGATTTTTTTCTGCGACGTTGCAAAAATTAACGTAATTATCTGCAGCTGCAATTTTTAAAAGATAACTTAATATGCTCCGTCACGTTTCACGCTATGTTTCATGGACTATTTTTACTCTTATTTATAACGTATTAAATTAATTGTCATAAATTTTCTTACATATATATATTTAATACTAGATAAATTTTTAAATGCACGTTGTAAGAACAAAAATATTTATAGCGTGACTTGAGGACTGTACAGAAATGTAGGTAGTGCATTCTAATCTTCACGTCTTCATCCGATCCGTTATTATAGTAAATTTATATTCGAAATGTAATCTCAATTATAAATTTTATTCATAACAATGTTTCATTTACGAGAACACAATAGCGTCTGTTTAAGCGAAGGGAGTGCGAATCGCAGCGCGAGCTTCAAGCCGGAAATAAACACGTTTCCAATTTTTGTTCTGGCGTAACGAGGAATTTCTTCGTAGCGCGAAACCAAATAAATTTTACTTAAGCAAGCGTGGAACGGGTTAAGAGTTTCGTGGACTTATCGGAGCTCAAACAAGTAGTCCATCAGTGTTTACGTCGCGGGTTCGCGTGACGTTTCTCCGGCTTTGCGGCACTTTCGATCGGATCCGCCCGCGCGCCTTGATTCGATTACCTCGCCGGATATAACGAGGTTGCAGTTACGGTTACGGCGAGCTAATAACCCCTGTCCATCCGCCGTGAATTTTTCTCCCTGCGCGTGCGGCGACGAAGATTGATCGCAAACAATGACAAACGACGCCCCGTCGCCGGCCAGTCGATCGGTCGTTTACGCGATCGACATAACGTATCGCTTTATCTCGAATCTGTTTGCCCGACACGATCGGCATCGTCGCACCTCGTGCGGCAATGCGATTGAATTACGTCCTTAACTTGTTACAGCTAGTTAAGGTTTCGAGTAACTCGATACTCGTCACATGCCGAGTCCTGTGGATGTGCCGAAATGCACGATCGCCGGGAGTCGAATTAAAATTAGAATTTCACCTGCGAACTTCACTCGCGCGTTAATAAACGAGAAAAAATTTGTTTAGTCTATACGGTTAACCCTTCCCCCACGGAAAAATATATATTTCAAAAAGTAGGTGAAAATATATGGTAATATATTTCATACATTTGGTATATAAAAATTCTATTAAAAGAATCGTATATTATATATGTCAAAAATATATTAAAAATGTATGTGAAATGTATGAACAATATTTAAATTATATTTTTATAATTTCGCAATAACGCTCTTCGCTGCTGCGAGGCATTTAAAAATCAACCAGCCGCGGTACATAAGAAGTGGCGAGAAATCAGATCTAATAGTTGTGGCAAATAAAATCAATTTGATCTGCGCTAGTAAAGCGTTGAGAACCTAAGTTCTAAGATACTTAGAACACCTAATATAATATTCCTTTTAATATTTTTATAAAAAGTATAAGATAAAATATAAACAATATACAATGCATACATTAGACGTATATAATTATATACACAGCTATGTATTAGAATGTATATATATTATACAGTTTATTATATATTTTTAATACATACACTGAAAAAAAATCTGATAGATTCAACCAGTCGTCTGTTAGAAAATGGACGAATCAGAATTCCTTTAGGATTTACCATGAAAGATATTTCATAACCAGAAGTTTGCTAGACTTCACTATAAATCTGGTAAATCCTAAAGGAATTCTGATTCGTCCATTTTCTAACAGACGAGTGGTTGAATCAGTCAGATTTTTTTTCAGTGTATGAATGATGAAGACTACACAACTCTTGTTTTTATGTTCTTTTATTGCTGAGATATCCAAAAAGTGCAAAAAAACCCACCCTAAATGCGTTAACTAGAAATTAAATGGCAAAAAAGCAAAGAAGTGGAGGTGGTTACGTGCTTCAAAGGGTTAACGTTTGCTGTTAGATCCACGTGATTGCCTTCACGCACACGCACGCTTCACTTTCTTTCTCTTAATTTCAGTACTCAGGTAACTCGGGGTCTCTTATTGAATACGATTAAATTTGCGTTGATACTGTTCGCGAAGTTACGGAAGGAGCTCACAATCTCATGGAGCGCACGGAGCGATAACTCGTGAAAGAGTCGGAAAATCTCGACAGAAAGTCTCATTCTTATTCCAGACGAAAGAATCTTCGCTCTGGAGTATTCTCCGTTTCTTCTTCCAAGGACAGCGCGGAACTTTAAACTTATCCGCTCGAGGCCAAGCTGTGTACGTTAACGCGATTACTCGGAGCGAGAAGACGACGAACACGCGCTCGCACAATGATAAAGCATTATCGCGCATCACGATTGTGAACCGCGGGGATATATGCGCTCTCTCTCTCTCTCTCTGTCCGTGGACCGAAAAGTCCGAAAACTTGATTCGTCTAATTTGCAATTTCGTCGCGCCCGGAGTCCTGCAAATTACATACACGTCGCGCGAATTAACCCTCTCGTCGAGGTTCAAATTAGAAGTGAGACTAAAAGGTGGCGGCGACAGCGGCGCGGTGACACTCGGGAGAGGCAGAGGGGGAGGGAGGGGGGGGGCATTTAATCCGAGTCTACATTCGGTACGTAATATCCAACCGTACGTAATTATGTGGTAATTATGCAAGACAGATTATCCGCTTTGCGGCGTCGGGCGGCTCGAGATAACTCGCTGGCTCGATAGAAATACTCACCGCGCGAGTAGGCGGCGCGCTATTTTCGCGAGCGAATTTTCACTCGCGGGCAACTACCTCGCGATTTTTCCCCGATCTCCGTTTCGCCGCGCCTCCCCCCGTCGCTCGCCCCCTTGTTTCGCTTATTTGCGTCATTTATCAACCTCTCCGTCGTGATGGAAAAAAGCAGTGGAAATGCGGGAGGTAGGAAAAGAGCCGTGACGTCGAAGTCGAAGAGTGAGAGGGATAGGAGGAGAAGCGGGGAAAGAAAGGCGAGGGAGGGGGGCAGGCAAGGGGCGACGATGGGGAAACCGAGGAATGGATGCGAAGAGACGCCTGCATCTCATCGGTCGTCGTTGGAAAAACGACGTAAAAGAGCCTTTTTGCGACGGTGTGGCGGTCGAGGCCAACCGTGGACTTTCCACAGCGCGCGCGTCTGTCCTTGCTCCGCTCTATTTCGCCCTCCCGCCCGCTCGGAACATTGATAGAACGGGTGTAGAGGCGGACGTGTACGTGCTCGTGGAACCTAATTTAATGAATGCGCGGCTACACGAATCCGTGAATGGCCAAGGCTACCTTTGCGGCGAGTCCGTTTTTCGTCGCGACGACGTAACATTTTTCGTCGCGACGCCGGAAAAGTATCTCGACCTCGTTTCCGGGCGTTCGACCGGCCAGGTTTTACGTCGACTTCGGCTAGCCCGATAAAATACGCGAAATTCAGAACGCGAGGAATAAAGACGCGGGCACCCTCTCGTAATTTATACGAATCGCTATGCCGTTCTTCCGCGCGCCTTCCACCTTCCGTGTGTTCGCCGTCGAATACCATATCCCTGTTCTTTCCGCGACGCTACATGTCTCGAGGCATTAATTGAACCGAGAGAATCGAATGTCTGTGTCAGGGAAACCAATTTAGCGAATACCAACGCGAGCGCCTTCGATCGTTGTTCACCGAAAATACTTTGGCCTCATCTACGTCGTGCTCATCCAATTTTCTCTCTCTCTCTGTTTTTCAGCATGAAATATTGTTCCGAGGAAACGCGGAAGGAAGAGTTTGGCTAGTCGCTTTACGCGAGTTAATCGAATGAGCGATGGGTGGATTAGTCGTGCAAATCGAGGTCGCGCATGTGAATATTAAATAGCACTTTAATTAATTGAGCGTCTCTAGTCGATTTCGCAATTAAAACGACACGACTAGATCGATTCGCGGGATAAGGTATAATGCGCGCTTGCCGTGTCCGGATTGTATATGCATCCGCTTTTCGCTCCCGATCGCGCCGCGCCGAGCCGCGCCGAGCCGAGCCGGCCGGCCGCTCCGCAATTACGTTTTTTCGATCAATCACGCTGACGTGCCATTTACATCGCCGCCGAAATAATGCGCGCTTCCGAATTCACCCGGTAATTACAGTTTTTAATCAATTCGATGTCCCGAGCGCCCGCTCGCGCTGTCACGCTCGTCTCGCCTTTCGAGACAACGACGAATGGGAATCGCGTTCGGTACGTAACGCGGCGCGCTGATGGCGGAGCCAGCCCACGGTGAGGGCGCGAATCTCGGTGTAAATGCATTTTCGATAGTCGCGAACGAGGAAATCGCGTGACTTCTTGATGGCGTTCAACGCTTTTTGAGGTCGAAGTCCGCGGCGGCTGGGTCTGCTTTCGCACAAACCGTCGTACGTGCCGCACTTCTTTCGCGTCGGCGAATCGAAGGTCCCGCCGAGTTCAAGAAACGAGCGAGCTCGTTTCTCTCCTGCAAATGACTCGTGCAGAAATCAGACGCGTCACGGCAATGCCGTGATGTAACGCGCGGAAAAAGGGGAAACGAGCTCGCCGACTACGTGCACGTTAAGTGTCCTGGACAGATTTAGTTATCATTATAATTAAAATTGCCGCTTAGCGAAGAGAGATGGTCGAAAAATTAATTTAAACGTTTTTAAAATCTGATAAAATGAAAATGGTAGAGAAATTAATGTCGGGACGTTTGAATGAATTTTTTTTGTCGAAAATACCCCTCGTATCATTTCACGCAATGGACTCGTCTGACTTTTGCATCTTGGATTTTCGATTTTATTTCTCGCGTCGCTTTATCGCAAGCGAATGTCACCCTTCACGGTGCTCCACGCCAATGCCGAAACACGAACTGCGCGGAGTGCACTTCGTATTGATCTTTTCTTGCAGTGGTATTGCACGTATATATAATATGTAGTATATACACGTATAAAATATATATATATATATACACACACTGGTAGATGTGTGTTGCCTATTAGACGACGTTGCGGCGTGCGGGATATCGGTACACGCGCTATTAAACATTACGATTAAGCTCGCGAGTCATTATCCGAAATTCTATTTATTAGCGTAACGATCGGCGTCTCCTGCTAATAAATTTCGGGCCGATGCATGGCAATCAATAACCCCGCTGCGATTTCCACGTCGCGCAACGTGGCAATAGTAGCGCGAACAGAACGTATATGCGTTTATCAATAATTCGCAGCAGCATTATCTATGTTATGCGCATCGGTTTGGCTTCGTACAGCAACGGGATTAAAATCGGAGCGCGCTGATCCGGGCGTTACGGCGCATCTCCGCCGCTGCGGGCGAAGCTTTCGCTGAACGTGTGAGTGTATACGATGGAAAACATAGCTACAATAAATATTTATCCGCCTAGAATACAGGATAAACACGGAGGACAGAGGAGCTTGGAAAGACTGGAAAATCTGTGTCGCGTTCGCGTCGGCTATAAATATATTCTGGAGATATAAATATATATTTTCGTTTTCGCCGGCTGATGGGGACAAAAATTTATTAACTTTGCCATTGTGCGAGTTGCATTGAATTATGCGCGCATTAAGCCAATAGGTATATCGCGCGACATTACTTCCGATGATTTTATCACCGCGTTTAATTTGAGTAATTTATCGAACAACAAAGAGTCTGCGATTATTACTCTCGCGATATGTTTCACGGTTGCTGAATTTGCAAACGATTAAATGAGATTTTCACACCGTCACTTTCGGAGTGTACGATTCCGAAAGAAATAACGAAACTTGCTGTGTACTTAATTATATTCAATTTATATGTACGAGAAATAACAAAACGCTTCGCGTGCGCAGTTTGTGGTTGAGCATTGTGTATTTTTAAGAATTTCTACACATGCAAAGAAGCCACTGTATGCGCAACGTCAATTTAAAATGAAAAATAATTTATCACTCACTCGTACGATTCGCAGCAGCAGAGTTGTGCATCGTTAACTATATGTATATGGTAAACTGTAAAAACACAAATATGCATATGATTATTATAGAGTAATTATGTAAAATCGAAATTATTGTATTAAATATACTTTATATATTATATTTTTTTAAATAGGTATTTAATAAAATAATTATATGGAATACTGAAAAAGTCTTCCTTTAAAATATAAACTCACAAAATTTTACACGTATGGTTTTGTCTCTAACACTTATTCGAATCGTCGTTCGAATCATTTGAATATATCAAATAAAAGCACAGAGCAGATGCTTTATTTTGCACAAGTAGCATATAACATCATGGTGTAAGACACTTACCTCACCAATTTTCAGCCGTTGCCCGATGCCCCCAAGCCTCCTCCTCCTCTCAGAAATCCTTGTTGCACTTACACAACACTCACTCGCAAAAATCATCGATCGCGCGAAATTTTTCCGGCACTCCCGTACGCGATGTGAAATACCGCGAAACGCACTTTCGAATTAGCGATATGAAACGCAATGCGAGCATCGGAATCCAAGCATAATCTGCGATAAAGAAGTAGTTGTAGTCCGCGACGAAACAATATTTTACAATCTTTATTATCATTCAATCTGATCCTCTAAATGAATTATATGAGCGAAACCTCCAGCGACAAATAGTTGATATTAATTGCAGCAGCTAATCGAGATAATTTTCGATTACATTTACATGTAATGACGAGCAGTAAGCGACTTTTTCTACTCCCTGCCCGATCGCGAGTCGCGAAGAACGACAGAGCGAGTTACAGCGCGAACGCCAAAGTCGCACAAATTTCTCTTTTTCCCGAAAACGTAACAGATTACACGAAATCGACAGATAATTAAAAGCGCAGTACGTAAACGAGATGTGACCGCGACAAAGTACCGCGGTTTAGTCTTGTGAAATATCTATGATATCTATTACAAGTTGAAGAAACCCAATAATTAATCGAAGAACGTTACCTGTTACTGATAAAGGTGTAGAAATCAATGGCGTTTTATCCCTACATTTATCGCAATCGAGTCTTGGAAACCGATAACGCAAAAGTAATACGACGCACGGAGCGGCTCGCACCACTGCCTGCCGGCCCGACGTTCGGCGAGCGAGTGAGACGCAGCGACCTTCAGTACACGATGGCACGCAAGAACATCATACGTCACCGCATCGAGTGAAAAACAACAAAAAAACGTTGAGAATTCGTTGGCCCGTCTACGTAATGGAAAATTCCGTACTTAATATTTTACATTACTTTGTTTCGTGATTGTTACTACGTTTTGCGAATCTTTCTGCGGACTTATTGATATTGAGTAAATTAACGATTAATTCTGTTTAATCGAGAAAATGTTTTGAAACAGAAATCGTTGTCACTTAAATTCTAATTACTAAGATTAAAGATTTCACCACAATTGTTGGTGTATACAAATGTATATTTTTAAATTGCAAATCTGTATTTACAATGAATCTAAAAGAGAAGTGAAGCATATCGCGCTTCGAGAAAACCACTCGGCATCGCGGAAAAGAGGCCTCAGCTCTTCATATTTATATATAATCTTAGCTACGGTACCGGCGATTATATTACTGATTCGTCAATTGCTTTTGAATTAACGTCAACCATTATATTCTCGGACGTTAAAATGAGGTAAGCTTTAAGTAAATGGCTTTAAATAAATTACGACATTTTACTCGTCAATTTACTTTAAATGAAAATTTTTAATTTTAAATTAAGATTATATAAATTATATCCCTTTTCAAGGAAATTCTAATGCAGTTGATTTTCATGATTATTTTAAGATAAAATTTACAAGTGCACTAAAATTAAATTCACAAATGTGATAAGAATTAATAACATTAAGAGTTTTAATTTAATTTCTTCAAACGGAAATGAGCTCTAAATTTGTCTCGGTCGTCTCGAAACCTGGACATTTTCGGGATAAATTCTAACTGGTAAAGAGTGAGAACAAGTGTCCATAGGCAAATAGTCTTATTTTTTGTATTCGATTTTGGTGACAAAGTAGGTACCAAACGAAAGGTCCCGTCAAGCCGATTACAGATATGTCAGTCTCGGAGTGTACCTATTTAACGTTCCAGAGATATCGGACTCCAAGATTCCATTCCATTCCAAACGAATGGTTGGTGTCTGTCCAGACGGCTTCATCACTTACGTCCTTGGAATTTTTGGTGCCCGATATCTCTGGAACGTTATAGTAAGTAGGTACGTTCTGAGATTGGCATATCTGCGATCATCTTGACGAGGCCTTTCGTTTGGTACCTACTTTGCGACCAAAATCGAATGCGAATGGAGCCAAATCTTGTTCTCATTCTTAGCATAATTTTTATGAAGCTATTAAACATTATATTCCGTCCACAAATTTAAAGTTATCAGCTTTTTTAGCGTTTTCGTCGACGCATCATGGCTTCCCCAATGTATCTGCGAACTTGATTTAACCAACAATGGTCAGAATCATTTTCGAAGTTTTAGGAGCAAATGTTCCCGTTAGGACGTTCAACTCGTACACTCTTTGCTCTACGTTATCATCTTTGGCTCCGGGCGATTGGAAAAACTTTTTCCTGCCGGAAGGCAAATCACAGCGCTCAGGCGGAAGCGCGACCGGCCGATTTCCGGCGGGATATAGTTAGTGACGGAATAAAAGCGGCGCGTTCGCGCGAAAATCTTGCGGATGATTTTATCCCGAGCCAGTATCTTGTGGCTAAGACCGCAGGCATTACTGGAAAGACGAAGAAAATATCGGCGGGGAATAAAGCTTCTATAAGAAGAAGCTCTTTTCTCTCCGTGATTAAACTTGTTTACGTCTTTATGACATACATATTTCGTTTTATCTATCATTAATATCTGTACTAGACGTTCATAAAACACAAAATATATATTTTATATATAAAACATCTTTTGTAATAAATGTGCATTTATATGTTTTCAGCTAAAGGATTGTTTAACACATTAACAGAGAATTTTTTTCAAGAAATTAGACATAGTGTCTTTTAAATGTGTTTTTCTCCATAAAATGTATTAAACGCAGTTATTAAACCGTATCGTTTCAATTTTATCGTGCCCGTATTGTTCTTTAGATTAGTTTTTATTTTGACATCAATTGGTACCCTGTACTCAATGAAACGATGTGCCCCGCGAGCGAATATTTTCCAATAACTGTTTTAATTAAAATAGAAAATGCGAGCTGACACGTGAAAATATACTACTCGTTCCACAGTTCTATGTTTCGTGGTCGAAGATGATTTCCGCAGCAATTACTCAGTATATGTGATTTTTTGTCTGTCATCTCTTGAAACTGGATGTAGACCAAGCAATCGACTTATTTGGCCCCGACTGTAGTTTTACGGACGATTACGCGGGAACTTTTGCCTTTCATCTTTTTCGAAACTTCTTTTCTCGATTATTAATTAGTACAGCAATTATGCGGTATTATTTATCTCAAAGTGGAAATCTAAATGGATCATGGTGGTTTTCCACCATTGATAGTCATTGACAACTGTACAAAACGACAAATTAAAATATTAACGTGGTCGATGCGTTCTCTCTCTCTCTTTCGCGCGCGCACGCGCGCGCTTTTTCCCTTCTCGACTGATGAAAGAAAAGCGTGCTTGCTTCTTATCTTACATCCTCATAAATTAATTTTCAAAGCGACCAGAAGTATTTGCTCCGCTTGCTACGGAGCCCTTCGTTTTACCCTCGACGGATGGGGACTTGAAGCGAAAGGAAAAGTACAAAGCGCTGGGCAAAGATTTTAACGGAGGTCCCTTGGGGTTTCCTCTTTCTACTTGGCGAAGGACGAAGAAGTGCCCCCCCCCCCCTCTCTCTCTCTCTCTCTCTGGCTCGGGGGCCTTTCAAATCGGTTCATAAAGCAATGGAATCATGCTACAAATAAATGACGTTATTCCGCTAAAGTGGAAGCTTCTCCTCGAGGGCGATGTTTTATCCATAACGACGACGAAAACGCGGGCGCGCGTACTGAAAGAAAAACGGGACTCGAAATGTCAACCGGGCAAACTCGTCTTTATTGTAGAATGCTGCCGGGCGGTAGCGCGCGGCGTTTCACATGATTCGCAAGGATTTCTTTCGAAGGAAATGCTCGCTCAGTGGCGAACCCATCCGCGGATTCTCCTCTGTTGTACTCCGGCATTCCTGAAATGCATGAGGTGCCCGCGAGAACCGTTTTCTTCCGACCTTTTCCTCGAGCAAGGTGCGACGGAGGGCTTCCCTGGCCTTTCCCCCGGAATAAAGAAGAGGTTTCTCGGTCTTCCCGCGGGACCGACAGCCATCTCAAATTAATTCTTTAAGCGGCGGGATTATTTTTCCAAAGTGGCCGTTTATCAACGAGGGGCCGCCTCGCCGGCTGTTGAAAAACGGAGACCGTCGGTCCCGCGAATTTCCCGACGGAGGACACCGTCGCGTTCGATAATCCGAAGATGGCTTCGCCACGTTCTAACCGTGGCTTTAATTAAACGACACGCATTTACCTCCGGAAATGTATAACGTTATCCGCCGAATTAATACGAAATTTCATTATCGCCGCCGCCACCGAGCGTTTATTAACTTTAACGCAACCAGCATATTTTATGATCCACCGCCGTGCAATCGGGCACGATAAACAATCGATTCGCGCACAAATCATCCTTGCCGCTGAAAATCCTCGATTATCGTCATTACCACGCCGACGCTCGGATTTAACGGCTCGTTATTTACCAACGGATTATCGGGCGTTGGCGCGCTGATCTCGCCGTCAGAGGAGGAAAAAAAAGCGGGGGAAAAACACACACGAGAAACACGACAATTCTGCGAGTTGCAATAATTTCCAGCTCGCGCTCGAAACCGGATAAATCGTCGTTCGTGCGAGTCGAATTACATTTTAATCGGGACTTCATCGCGGCTCCGTGTCTTGATGGCGCACGGCTTTCATCTATCGTAATTACCCCGTATACACGTTGCACCGCTTGTTACGGGGGTTATATAATATAGTTTATACCGGACTGAGCTGAGGCTGAGTGCACTTGGAGATGTAGGGCATCCGTCGTCTAATGATAACAGTTTCCATACAGAGAAGGAGAAGCTCGGCCCACTATCAACAGATTTCATTACATGTAGCTATGTTGATCGTCAGTTTAGCGTTGTAAAATTAGCGGTAATAACCTTCATACGTTTTAATTTAAATGACGAGGCAGAGTTCACGGTTTAAATTAAACTGCGAGCGTAATTTATTTCATAATTGGCATATTCTAATTTTAATTGGCTCTCAGAGTACGATATTCGTCTGACATCAGAGCACATCTCGAAGATCGAATATCTGCTTGGAATAAGAGAATATTTCGTGAAAATTGATCAATTTAATTCGACGTTTATTTGGTAAAGTAAAAACTCTTTGGTCGCAACGGTAGGGCGATTTTTGGAACCAGCTCTCTGTTTGCACAAGCAGTGTTTCTCACATTTAATTACGGCTGCGTGATTATTCGTCATCTGTCCTGGAGGCGGAAAACGCCGGATTTGCTTCGGGTATGCGGGTCTTCGCGGGTGTGTCTCTCGTGTCTTCCTTGTGCCGGCGGCGCGGCGCGCGGCGCTTACGTACGGTCTCTTTATATTCCCACATAAAATTTGCCAACAAATTCGTGATGACTGTCCTTTACAGGCTCGACGCGGCTGTATCAAGTTAATCCAGAAAGACAAAGGCGGGCAACGAACCGAAAGCCCAGCGGTTCGCTTCATGCCGCGCGCTGAAATAAATGAGTAATGCTCTTTGCAGTTTGCGTGAGGCTTTTGTTACGGATGTCGGCCTGGAATGAAAACGCATCCGACAGGATTTAAAATACGCCGGTACTATCATATTAGTACTGCCTGCCAATTAATTAGCGAAAAGCATTTCTTCCGGCAGTAGTACAGAATTCTCCGTCTCTTCCTAGCAGCTGTGAATTCCCTTCCCTCTTATTCATTTGTTCCTAACGATACCTTTTACTCAATTCTTTGCAGCGATTTAAAAAAAGAATACTTATTAGCATAAAAAATTAAGTCGTACGTTGATTTATAATAAATATGTGAATTTATTGGATTTTTCTTCAATAAAGAAGTGTGTTTTAAAATAATCAACGCGAAGTTTACTGAATTGGAAAAAGTATGTAAAATTCACACGGAAAGATTATTTTTATTAAGAGCAAGATCCACAGCCCGATCGAAAATAGCATCTCTTCTTATTAATGGTACAATTTATATCTGCCCTATTTTGCTTATTATTATTAATTCGTTTTACGATACATTTGATTCATTTTTATGAAATACATGTGCTATTTACGTGGCAATACAGATTGTGCAATTTGACTTGTGGCAAGGCAAAAAGACGAAGACGAACGTATTAATGACCTGAGGGTAGAATCTGAGCAAAGAGGAGCCTGACGGACTTTAACTTAATGGCGAACGTAGCGGTACGGAAAGTTCGAAGTTTATCGGACAGGTACTAAATGACGTGACTTATCTCGCGTATAGGTATGTGTGCCATGCGGAAATTGATCCTTATCTCATTACGATTTGACTCGCGAGTGCTCGTTTGTCTTTGTCGGACGTGATTAAGCGAACCATTATCAATAAGTTTCGCGAAAGCCCCGAAGGGATAGTGGCCCTGCTAGCTGCCTTTCGTGGCTTGTTCGAAAGTTTGGTTACTGCTAGCTTAAACCGCCGGCCTCTCAGGTCAACTCTTTCGTCGAGAGAATCCTTCTTTCCAGCTCGATTCGTTTCCCTATCTCGATACGCTTCTTCCACGTTTTCTTTCCCTTCCTCTCGTCTCACTTTTCACTTCAGTTGGACTTTCCTTTCGAAACCCAATGCGAGGTGCACGCTAGTCACCGCGGTGATTGTTCTTCAATCATGTTTCACAGGTAATTGCAATTTCGTGCCTTTTTCTGCTTCATTTTCTTTTTTTCGGCGCGACTTACGAATCAAAATGTAGCCAGCGAACCTTACGTCGCGATCAGGAATCGGAAAAGAAAAATCGGCCGCTTACTCTACGTGGCCGTTTGTTTTGTTTTCTTATGCCTCTTTCCGAGTCTACCTTGACTATTGCGAAACGGGATGTACGAGGCAGGTCGACGATTAATTCTATCGGGACGCGTTAAGTCGCGCGTCCAAGTGGAATTTTCATTTCCCGTCTCTCGTCAGCTCTCTTCGAAACGGAATGGATCTTCTTCCCATGGTGCTGTGTAGATAAGTCTTTCTCATTATGCTACCTGCCTTTTTCACGAAATCTTACTGTCTTAACATTTATTGCACCTCGATGCAATCGTAATATTAACTTGCAAAAAGAGTCTCCGGTCTTGTAAAGGCGATGTAATGCCTTTCTTTTTTTATGCAGTTATTTATTCAAACACGAGAGACCCACATGAGCCGTGTTACGAGTCTGATTTACACTATTTTTAGCATCTTATACATTTCCTTTCTATAATACTCGTGGCATTTGATTTTTCTATCGGTGAATTTGTCGAAACGTGCTAGAAAAGGATTGGGAGAATTATAGACCCGGAAAACAGACATTTCCGACGGAAATATGAATGGAAACGTTTATATTTTTCTTATATGTGCATTCCGGTGTTGACTTTATTTCTTGCGATCTTTACCAATACTCGTGGTTTTCGTTTTAAATATTTATTCAACTCTCTGTTTTTATTTTTGTGCCATTTTGTGCACTGTTAATCGTGAATTGTCGGCAAGAAGATAGTTTAATCCGTTAGCCCGTCGAATATTAAATTGTATAAAAGTGCTGTTTTCTTGACTTTATTTCCGCGTAGGAAACTAACAATTTTAATTTAATTCGCCGCACCATTGAGATTCGTACTTGGCAAACGTAAATCGTGAAAATGAGGAATTGAATATTGATCGTATAAATTTAAATCTTTAATTCACGTCCGTCACGGCGCGAATTTACTAACTGCTAAAGCTCCAATATTCATAAAGATTCAATTGAGTTCAGTGTTATTTTTTGTAATTAGCCGGATTAATGAATTTATCCTCGGCTAGACAGTTTATTTTAGGAATTGATCACTTTCGACGAATGCACGAGACAGCATTGCACCGTTGTTAACGAGTGTAATCGAACTTTTATGTACTTGAGGTGCGTTGTAAGTAAAAACGTATGTCAGCGGTTCCGTGTGAAACATATTTAGAGATAGTGCGAGAGCTAATGTGAGATTGCAAAGATTAGTACAGCGCATATCTATTTCCGTTACAAGAGCCGTCTATCACCATGCAATGTGACGGTTTAACCAGGAATTATTAAATTTTGCTCATTGGCAGCAGCAGCCGTCACCATTAATTATAATGACAAGTCTGTTCAAGAGCCACTAACGACGTGTGTTACCCCCCGAGTGTTCTGGTACGTTGCCAATTATTGACGAAGGTCATGCGCGAAGTTTCGCGTCGGGTGAATTATTTTCTGTCGCGAGTACTAATCGTCCCTGATGATTTCGCCGAGACTCCCATTGAGGAATAATTTGTTTGCCGATAGAGAAACGTCCCGTCGAGCGGAACAGGAGCAACGCATTTCGCGGTCGCCTGGACACCGAAGAACAGAAGGCGGAGAGATTCATCAGCTCGTATTTTCCGATCGAAAAATCGCGAGGTATCCGCGGTATCCCAAAGGTTAATGCCAACAATGAGTTCGCGTGCCAGGAACGCGAATACCAACCTTCTTCTTGGACGGTATCGCGTTAGATCGAAGGTCAGGTTCGAATTCTGCATTATACACACGATGCCTGCGTTATGTGTGTGCTTCGGATTTATTTAGGCTTCGCAGTTTGTTACGTGAATGAAATCGTTAAACGTGGGCGGCTCGTACGTTTACGGGCGGCTCACGTGTCGCACTTGCATAAACTTTTATCTCGCCCGTGTCATTATGGAGCACACGTGATAACAAGTTATCGGCATATTTATTGGACGAATTTATGTATGGTGATTTCATTCGTCCCGCGATTTGCATAATTACAGGTTATCGTTTGTGCTAACGGAATAACATTGTAAGCCAATTTTTTGCCCCCTTCTCCCCCCCCCCCCCACGAAGAAGCTCATTAAAGGAACCGTGCGAAACGAACGCGCGAATAAATTAATCGATAATTCCGGGTAGGCGGCCGTGATTTATTTAAGGCGCGTCTCGCGGCTCTTACGAATTCATCTCGGGCACAAATCACCGCGGCGACTCGCCAAATAGGAACCCAGTTCGATACAAAACTTGGGAGATAAAAAGTTTCCGCTCCGGGAGGGGAGAGATTTTACCGCTCACCCCGGCCCGGTGTGTTTATCCGATCGTCGTTTTCATCGTACATTACGCATTCCGTTCGCGTGAGGAAAATCTCTTTGAGAAGTGCAGTGGAAATTGGAAAAATCTCTTTGGCGGAAGTTTCTCGCCGCCGCTGTCGGCGGGACGGGGGGTCGGAGGCTTCTTGGGAATCGATGTGCCCCGTCGGCATCGCGGGGAAACTTCCTTATTTGGAATTTTCGTAAGCTCGCGTTCGCGCGCGCACCCGCGGGAGACGACGTAAATTTTCAAGGGGGTGAGATCAGGTCGGGTGCGCGGTGACGCGGCACCCGGGAAACGACGATGCCGAATAACCGAGTAACCCGGGTCATGCCGTTTGATCTTGCAGAAATTCGAAAGATAATTCCCAGCAGCAGCGCGTCGAGACCGCGACGCGTCTCCCGGAGAATCTCAACGAGAAGCAGTATTTCCCCTCGAGTCTTGTAACTACGATACGTCAGGAAGATACGCTGTTACAAGATTCCCTCCCTTGTCCTAGATACATCCGAAAGATGGCTGCGGTTTCAGCCGCTGAAAGATTGAAACTGCGAGACGGAAATGCTTCCGCAACGCTGCCGTAGATCGTCGGTGACGACTCCGCGAATATCTCTCGCGCCGGGTGATAATAAACGGTGTATTCTCGGCGCTCGGATGACCAAAGATCGAGATATCAGGGACCCCGCGCGTGTCTGCGAATGACGAAATGATACGAGCTCTAAGCTGATTTCTCTGCAATTCGCTGTACATTGACGGCGATTTAATTTGTCAAAGGTACAAGAGGAAATTGTAGACAGCATTTACGCTTTAGCCAATGATGAATGTGACGATTAACTTCCCGATATATCGCGCTTTTTGCACGAGATATTAAGCTTATATTATTTTATACCAAACAGGATGGAAACAAATCCGATAAGGCAATTAATGTTCTTCCGAATGAATGGTCTGTATTACCGTTATATAATTTTACAATTTATGAAACGTTTAAGCCCTGTGATATTAATAATGTAATTAACGTCCGCGTTAAGTATTAATACGGCATTACAATTTTGTGTGACGCGTTGACATGGCTTTGTACGATGTACAAATTGAGCTCATCGGATTTACCGACATTCCGGTAAATGGCAGCCATAGAGGGTGTACCAGCAAAAGGGTGGAATAAAAAGAGCGTTCGATTAAGTGCGACCTTGATAACTCCCTAATTACTTGACTTCGCTCGTAGGTCGCGTATGTATTCCGCGTTCGCGTGCTTCCCACGTATTCCACCGCGATGAGTATACATTTCCGGGACTCCGATGAGACCGTAGAAGCCATATCGCGAGAACAAATAACCTCATCATGCCGTTCGATTGCTGGAAATTGCTAGAGCGCTCCGTACATCGTGTCGCCGCCCACGTAGGCGATACTATGTTTCTTTATGTAACGTAGAAATCGATCTCTCTTTCTCTCTCCCTCTTCCCCCCTTTCTCTTTGTGAGAAAGGAATCTTATCATTACGTCTGGTACATTTGCAGAAAAGATGAATAAATAAGATTGAAGACTAGTTTAATTCGAAAAAAGAAGCGATGTAACGAAAAGAGATTTATAGGCAGAAAAGTAAAAAGTACGAAAAAAAGAAGAGAAAGTATGCATGTAGTAGAACTCGAATATGGGAGATTAGTAGCTTAAGGATGCGGCGAAAAATCTGAAGGCATATATTTTAAATTAAAAATCCGATTAATTCTACAATCCTGTTAATTACGTCGGTGAAGTGCAGGATTCGTTGGAGCTCGGCAAGTTATTTTTGAGGATATTTTTGATATACGGCGCGCGCTCGATAATCTTCCCGCTGATTAAAGCGCAAAATTAGTCTGGAAATTATTACGGTCGTTACGAATGTCGGAGCTTGCTGGATCAGAGATAGTTACTCCCGTTTAATACTTACTACATGGTGCTTCGAGTAGTGCGCGGCGAACGTACCCCGAGCAACCCGATCATGCCGTTTGATTTCCTGCAAGTCGAAGTTAATACCCTGCAACAGTTGTTGTAGCGTGTTTCTCAAAGGCGCAGTTTATAGCAAAATGATAATGGATCGTTTAAGGGGCCATTCCACTTTAACGGTCCGAAAACTACGCTTATCTTTAACCATTTTTTCACAGTAAATACACCATACAATGAAATAAATCTTTTTGGGATTGATTAGGGCACTCTTAAGTAACACAAAAAAAATTTGTTGTCACAATTTACACAATTGTTTAACTTTGTGTTATTTTTTTGTGTTATTTAAGAGTGCCCTAATAAATCCCAAAAAGATTTATTTCATTGTATTTACTGTGAAAAAAATTGTTAAAGATAAGCATAGTTTTTGGGCCGTTAAAGTGGAATGATCCCTTAATAATTATCTTTGCAATCTTAAACGTGTGCATCTCGCAGAGTTCATGAAATTAACCGAAGATTATTGTTGGATCAAGCGGCGGGCATTGGAAATGCGCTCGGTATTTTATTAATATATTTCTCTTTGTTAACGTTTTCGAAGTTTCGGGTGAATTTACGGATTATTAGACGTCGCAAAAATTGATGGAGCAAATTTGTTAATTGCAAGAGCGCGCAGAGCTCACATCAGTCGTAAATAACTATGCGGTGCAACCCTAGGAATAAATAGATCCGCGGCGCTATCTCGACGGTGCGTGTCTATAAATATATGCGGTATAAATAGCTGTGCGAATGCGAACTGTAGGCGACAAAATTATAGATCGTAGCTGGTACGCCACATAACCTTGGGCGAGAACTTCCAAAGACCGCGTGGTTACGCAAAGCTAGTAACCAAATAATGCTGTTACGCCATCTGATCTCGAGAAATTCAAGCGCACAATTTCACGAAAAGCGCCTGTTGCTGAGCGTTATAAGGATGCAATAACGGTAGTTATCCTCTGACGTTTGCAATTGTGGTGCCCTTATTAGACAGTGATATCATTAACATACCATTAGGCAACGAAAGCCTGGTGAACGTTTGCAAAATGTTCTCCACGCGATTAAAGTCGGTAACACTTTGATATTGATTTATTAGTTTCGAACAGATTAGTTTGATTAATTTCGTTCAATTGTTTGCGTCCTAACTATTCAGTTGATAAGCTTATTATTATTACTGCGATAAACTTTCTCGCGTGCAATTAATATTAAAATACAATGGAAATATATAGAAAATAATACCGTGGCAGACTTGTTGCAAAATCTTCACCATTACATTATTATTGTAGCAATATTGTTTTACTATTAATTTGACCTGCGAAACAGAGAGTTGCAACGGCAACACGTGGATTATTATTTGCGACGGCGTTATCACAGGGTTCGGTAAAAATGACCCTTCAGCGAGCGTAGCTTTTGAAACAAGCGACATAAAGGACTGCAGAAACAGCCGTTGCGAAATCATAGAGCGTACCGTCTCACACACGAGCGCGCATATTCCCAAAGACCGGATGGACACGGGGGGCAGTTACCAAACAACCGGGTCCAGCTGTTTGATCTGCAGAAATTCGAAGATAACTCCCTAGTCCAGACACAAGGCAGAATTTACCCTTGGGTCTTACGGGAATATAGTTTCGGTATACTCACACACAATATGTCTGATAATCCTGAGACCGTGCTAATTACATGTGAAAAGTACCTCGCTGTATTTACGGTCTAAGTAGATTATTTACAATATTAAATTGTATAAGATATTTTGATTGCACAAAATACATATTTGAACAACAAAATTCTCACGAGAGCATCTATAAATTAACGTACATTTTCTAATATATTTCCAACAGTTGATAATGTTTGATTTGATAAATTAAAAACACAATACAGCCGCAGAAAGAGTAATGACCAGTCGACCAGTTATCTGCGACGATTGCATTTCATTTCGTGAATTCGTATAATACGTAAATGGAAAGTATTTCGCGAAGAGCTCGTCGAGAATCCGGGACTTTTACGTGGCGGGCACGCCCGAGTGTCACTTCGTTTCTTTGGCATTGAAGCTGCTACGATTCGTTAAGGAATTTCAAAGCCTTAAAAAGGTCGGCGGCGGGGACGCCCGCCATTGAAACATCTCGGCGTTAATAATACTTGTAATCATTACGGGGATTGCACAGAGAAAGAAATACGTTTATTAAAGATTTGCTCGCTTGTCGTAATGAATGCGCGCGGTGTTATATTCTCCTATTCACGACTCGTCTTCGAAATAATGTATCGTGTTTCGGCGTCACGTTCATCCGTATAAATGACCCAAAGGTGCCATTTTATTGTTAAAAGAAACGCGAGGACTGCATTTAACGTACATGTCCAAAAAATACGATCAGATTTTTAACGAAACTATGACCGGTTGTCTTTTCATTAACTTTCCAATAAATTTTCGAGATTGGATACTGTGTATGGATAAAATTAATAAAGCTAATTTAATGCAATAATGATAAAAATCTTATCACATAATAGTTTGCGATGAAAAATGTTTAATTATCTTTTAATCTTTTGTCATATTTTTTATGAATGGACGCTACGTGCGATATTGATTGTGTCACAACGATAACAGCTTTGCTATATTTTTTTTTCGTTACGATAAAATGCAAAATCAAACATCGACTCTAGGGTTCGCTTTCGATCGTCGTGCGGCGATTACAGTTTCGCCGCCGTAATTCAGTAATTCTTCATTTTCATTCTATTTATTTGCGGCAAGTCGGTGAAATCCGCGCAAAAGATTCCGCCTTTATATACATGACCCTGGCCGATCGATAGTGGATATCTCGCGGGCAGAATAGTGGTTTTAGCTGAGAGGCGGCGGAGGGGCGGAGGGCAAGGAGTGGTTGGAAGATTTTATCGGTGGCGTTAACGCCTCGCCTGCTCGTATTTTAATTAAGTCTAATTCAAGACTGCGGAAGCTCGCGACTGGGTCGACTGTAAAGTGAAATAATGTCGGGCGCACCCGCCCCCCTCCCGTCCTACCGTTCTTTCGCCACCTTTCCTCTCGCCGTTGCTGCGAAACGCGCCGAATTCATATTACGACAGCGCACACGATGACAGTAGCCGTCACGAAAGTAATGTATATTCATTTACACGTTTCCTCGACGCGACGGGATAATTCCTCTCGACCCTCGTCTCTCCGCATCGCCGCACCACGATCTCGCCGGATTCCGCGTTGTAAATCGTTGTAATGCAAACAGTTTGTAACAATTTGGAGCAACCCACAATTTCCAGGCTGCCCCGGTGAGAGCGGGTAGTTGCTCGAATAAAAAGAATATGCAGGGGGTGATTGATGATCTCGATGATCGTAATTATCCGGTAGATGGGTGTAAGTTCGACGCAATCGAGAAGATATACGAGGTGTTCCTAACTATTTCCCCCGTAATAAAAGTTTGCGAAACCACGGGAGAAAAGTGGTTGCGAAAAATCTAAATCAAACATTGTTTGAAAATAAAAATACAGTTTTTAATTACACGGCGGAAAGGTGCGGCCAAAGGTATCGAAGAGAGATGTTTTTTTTAAATATTGACAGCTTTAAATGTAAAAAAAAAGGAGAGTAAATAGTGAAAAAATTTCTTTTCAAAATAGAAATTTAGAGAAGACAGCGAATATAATTTTATGTTTTATAAATGACACGGTAACAAGACCGATAACACGATATCCGGAGATACCTTTAATGCCTTCGCAACCAAGTCCTCTTTAATCGGTTCCCGCGTCCGGAGGACATGGACGGGATTTTCGACCGAGCACTCGCTTTCTGAGCGACGGTAACGATAGATAATTAAAAGATTCGGCCCATATCTCTCGACTCTGAAGGACAGATTTTGGATGCATGCCAGAGTGGATCGTCTCCCGATGCAATGTAGTTCCGCGCCAGAAACACGTTGCAATCGTTTATGAACAATTTCAAATCTCCTGCAACTTTCAGCGTGCTCGTGACACCGCCCGTCGTCTGCCCGTTAAAATTTCCGTAACAGTTACCGCGCACACAAAATAGTTTCGATATTACTCGGTTACGGAAGACGAGAATACCGTCGAAACTCATTCGCGGATAGTAGTAATATACTGTGCGTCTAAAAAAAATGGAATCGTGTAAGAGTACCGTGTACCAATTTAAATTTCCATTTTTCATCGCATCGATAAGCATTATTATTAGACATCAGCAACGTCGCTTTAATAATATAATCCTTTTGTTGTTTGCGACCATTTCTTTTCAGCTTAGCGACAATTTAATATTCCTTTTGTGAAATCTGACAAGCTAGCAAAGTTTTCCAATGGAAATATTGTTATTTATTATTTCGAGCTCCCCCTTTATTATCGCAGATAATTCTTTATGCCGTCGGCATCTCCCTGGCTTTGTGAAAGTATCCCGGAACGCGTATGTGTGAACCGACTCTCAGCTCGCTTTAATTCCTTTTAAGGCACTACATAAAAGCGGTCGGATGATGCTAAATGTGATTTACGTAGTTCGTTAGCTTGATTGTTCGCGAAAGAAAACAACGCGGCCGTCGAGATGTACCCGGCGAAATCCCCGTGTCCGAGCAATCTGATGCTCCGCGATTCGCAATCTAGCGCGGAAAATCGTTTGCGATTTTCGACACGACACGGCACGGCCTTGCGCCGCGTGAGTTTCGCGAATTTCGCGAATTTCGCGCGGTGATTTCGGCTCCTTCGCACATTACATTCTGCAACTTTACTCGCGATTCACGGAGTTTCCAGGTTCTCGCCGTGCGCTGCGTGACGCAGTAACACAGCCATGCATCATGCGTGCGTGCGTGCCGACTATTTACAATAATATTTAAGCTCACGCAACAATCGTCGTGCCGCCGGCCGCCTCGGAAATGGCTCTATCACCGCGAACGGCGTTCGCGATTGCGTGCCGCTCGTGTCTCGCGGTCGGTATTAAATGTGGAAAATGCACGCTTTGGTGGTTCGCGCATTATTGCGTTAACGAATTTTCCGCATTGCCGATGGCACAGTCCCCGGCACTGACGCTGGCGCCGATATCTTCGCGCGCCAGACGGATCGAGTATTTTTGTCGGAATCGGATAGTTTGTCGAAATCTTTCGCGAATTACGGCAGCTTGGCGGAAAATACCGTTTCTGCGAGACAGCGTGTCGAACCGTTGCGAGAGTAAAAAAATCGGTAAAAATAAGTATCGAACGTGTCGCGCGAGTTGTCGAAATGGAACGATAAACCGAGAACGTACCGATAGAATAAGAACTTTTGTTCCTCCCATTATTCTATCATAAGTTATATTTTACTTCATGAGACAGAGAATAAAACTCCAAATACCTAATCCGTCGTCCGAAAATAAATGACGAGTAAAATCTTTCTTACGGCACTCCTCTATATCTGCGATTCGTTTGCTTTCTTTCCTCCTGTACGTAATGTCTTACTATCACGCTTAATCTCTTACATTAGGTATTGTATTATTTGAGATATAATCCAATCGTTCTCAGGACTATGCTATAAGTTGGGGCCTTAGCAAAATGGTTGTTGTTTTGTAATTTCAAGACAATGTTCCAAGTCTCGAGTAACACAATGCTGCGTCTCAAGATAGCAAATATGTATACGAAAAATGTTTGCAAGAAATAAACGTATGTATATAAATATTGAGTATCCAAAGCTTGAGATTTTCTAGATGTTAAATTAGATTCTTCTAAATCAAGATTCGATGAGAGGATTAAAATAGGAAGAAAACTGGATCGTTAGTAACGAATTGCTAGTAATGAAGATTGACAAACGCACGAAAGTAACAATTTCGTTGTGCGACTACTACTAATAGATAAATATTGTCTTGAAATGACAAGTCGGCCATTCTGCTCAAAGGCCCTTAGCTCTATCTATCTATCTTTTCCGTTACACACCACCGTATCGACATTCCCGCGACCGCCTCGATTATTGATTGCATCGTTTGGGTAATTAAATCGAATTTCGACAGGCTCTTCGATACGGCGATTCGTTTATTCAGGTCTACATGGTTTCTGGAGTAATATCACCTTATGACTGCCAATCAAGGGCGCGCGCGCAAGGGGAGGCCCGAATAGGTTGATATACACATACATACGTAGAGACCAGCAGCATCAGCAGCAGCAGCAGCAGCTGTACGTGTGGCTATAGGAGCAATCTAGAGGGGTGGCAACGACTGCAGCGCCGCTCTGCGGAGGGTTATTGATCGGTGTTGCCCCCCCTCCCTCCCGTTTGCCACCCCCTTGGTCGCTTTCGAACCTGCCTGCCTTCCTTCGCCGCCGCCGCCGCCACGGCGCTCAGGACCGGCCCTAAGGGTCGCACCACCCCCGGTTACGCTGTCCCGTAACAAGGCTCTTTGCACCCCCTGGCATCTCGTGGCGCCGATCGTGGTAGTGGATGCGCGGCTCTTGTTCCCCCCCTATTATTTCCACCGTGCCCTCTCTCATCTCGCAGTTCTTTTTGTCTATTGTCTTGTTCTTTTGTGCGCATCCACTACTCTCCGTTTCACGCTCTGATATAAAAATTCTCCCGTTCCGCGTTATTAAAGCCCTCCCCCCCCCCTCCCCGCTGCCCCCGCGCGTGCAGCGTGTAAACTCGCGGGCGCGGGCGTGTTCCAGCGTATGCATAAACTTTTTCAGCATGGATTTTTGCCCAGTATTTCCCGGTACGTCGCGCTACAAATATTTCATGTGTACTTTAACCCCCGTGTTTGTCTGAGGATTATTCAATATCGATCGAGTCGCTGTAAAATTGATTCTACCTACTTCTGTGTACGCGATGTCAACGACACCGTATTTCAGGCGACGATAATCGTTACAGCGCAATGTATTTTCCCCGGGAAAAGTACAGATGGAAAGCTATCGCGCTCTTTATTTTCGTCTCCCTTTATAATCTGATTAGAGACATCGTTTTAAACTTGCACGACATCGATCGAAGAGCTCATTTATAATAGTTAAGAGGAAGTAACATTTTTCTTATTTAACATAACTGCATATATCACGTTTTTCTCATCGAATAGATGACATAATTTATTGGGGAAAGGCGGCATTATTTATATATTTTTCTACCCCTTCTAATGGCGCAAAAAACCCAAGTTGGGGATCTTGGCCTCCCTCAAGAAGAAAAAGACATCTTAAAATCAGGCTTCGACCCTTTAGATCTTTGGGGGTTTCATGGTATTTTGATTTTTATAAAAATCATTGGCCAAACTCTTCTGGACGATAAATTATCTTTATAAACCTTTACAAACCGTAAGTTTTAATTGAGTATCCAAAGCTTGAAATTTTCTAGATGCTACATTGGATTCTTCTAAATCAAGATTCGATAAGACGATTAAAATAGGAAGAAAACTGGTAACGAAGTGCTAGTAATGAAGATTGACAAATGAATAAATATATTGAGGTTCATTTAATGTTTTTAGACGACATACATTAAGTGCAAACAGGATTTCTAATTAAAAATTGAGTAACTATTCGTCTTATCGACGTTTCTTCATTTACTTCCTTCCCTCTTGCCAAGTTATTTATAAAACCTACAGATACAATACAAAACGAAAAGACGTGTCGTGTTAAATGCACTTTACAATACATTATAAGGTATTCTGCTGCAGTTGCGACGAAATCCAATTTCTATTATCCCAGGGTCAATCGCTTAACCAACGTATTTCGACACACACCTACGTTTTGTTAACTTCATTCTTTGTGAGGCCATCCGGGTCTCGGACGACCTTATTGGCGTACGTGATCCTGGCGTGGAAGCCGAGACACATTCCGTCGCACTTCCTGAAGCTCTCTGCGATCCAATTTACGAATTGGGACGACGGTACACTTGGCTATCTACTCCTTGGTTCTGCCGTTGCTCGAGAGGACCACCGACCCTTTTTCTCAAATCCACACGTTTACCTCGTCTCGCAACGGGAGCGATTTGATGTGCGTCTCACCGGCATTCGGGACGACGCGTGAGCTCTCGCTCGGGACTCCCGAGATCGAACGCGATTGCTTTGATCGTATTCTTCAGGACAGCATTTTAATTCAAGGGGATCCTTGAAAATATTCTGCAAATCGGCAAGACACGCTCTCGCCTTTGCTTCCGTCAGCCCTCCTCTTCTGCTTTTGTGCCTTCTCCGCGGATATATCTCGTGGCTTAAGAATCGTCTTGGAATCTCTAAATCCGTGAATGTAAGAATCTTGAAAAGCTTGAAAACTCCGCGAATATCAAATCTTATCTCGAAATCGAGAAGTCGGCGCTCAAATATAAGGGTATCTACTGTGGAACGTTGGAATCTCTGATAGCTCAGTGAGTTTAGAGAATAAGAAAAACATAGCTTGTTATTTTATTTCAGAATCTAATAACCCCTTTGGGCAACCACGCAAGTTTAGGAAGAGATATACGAATCGCTTTCGTACGAGCAATTTTACTTTCGAACAACCAAGTTTCCCCATCTAACTGTTGCAACGTTCTAAACCTTAAGCAGTTAGGAGAGCCGAGCAATTTGAACTGGGAGAAGTTGAAAGACAATAAGATTAAAAAAGGGGGGGGTTACAAGAGAGAATCGTCGAACGCGGGTCTCAGAGCCTACAATTGTTATGGAATCGCGCAGTCCATCTGCCCGCTGGCGTCAAGATGCAAAGATTGCAACTTGACGAGATTCCCCACGGTCCAATTTCTAAATTGGCGCGAATGAGATCCGCAGCTGGCAATAGACGACGGCCGTACCTTCGCCTTTCCCTTTGACGGTGCACTCCGCGGCCGATGCGCCGTCGGACGTGCGCCGGATAAAAAATTCCAGCCGCGAGTCGCGCGCGGTTAGTTGCTTTAATAGAATTAAACTTTAATTCGTTTAAGTTACGGCGGCGGAATTAATGCCGTGTTTCGCTTCGCTACGCTTCGACCGCCGCGCTGCGCCTCTCACGCAACAGCACGTCTTCCTCCCGCGCGAGATTTTGTTCGCGCGCTCGCGCATGTTTATCTCAATCTCGCCGGATTACTTTAATGAAGTAATTAACGTTTGTTCGGTTTCTCTACTACGATCCGGTAATCCGGATATTCGAGTTTATTAGCTCTCTACTCTCCATCTGGCGCCGCCCGCGCTCTCGAGGCGTTTTCCTCAGCGCGGAACAGCGATTCCCGGAGCTTCTTCTTCTTCTTCTTCTTCCGTATCCAATTTACAAATTGTGAGCCCCCATTCTTATATCTCTCTTCTTCAATTTGCAACGACGCACCTTGAAGATACGCAGAGCAAGCTCGAATGAGACGCTCGGGAGGGAACAAAATTTGACGATGCCCTTGTTATTCTCAGCCAGCGTCGTTTTACTTTGCAGAATACTTTATTGAAAGTGTGAAAGCTCCTTCGTAGGGCAATTTCCCTCATTCTCACGATATAATGTAATTATTTTCTTGGATTTCCGTTTACTTGCAGCTCTCGTCAGATTAATCTATCCGATTCGAATATTATGTTAAATGATATTTAACCTAATATCGTAGTTAAGGGGGCACGGAAAAAAAAAATTAGCTGCTGTAGCTAAATAACTTAGCAAAAAATGGACAGCTAATATTTTTAGTTGTGATAGCTAAAATTTACAGCAGCTAATTTTTTTTTTCCGT
>NW_011967182.1:522878-534600 GCF_000949405.1 Vollenhovia emeryi | reverse complement strand
TCTATTTCACTAATCTGCATACGTATTATGACTTGGTGTTAGTTTTCAGCTACAGCTACGTTTCCTATTCCGTAACCGGATAATGGATGATCTTACACTCTGATTACATTATTATCATTATTATTAGAGACGCGCTAAACGAGCAGTTTTTTTTTATTTACTGTCCCGTATTATTGTTTTCACGTAGAAAACGTGCACCGCTGGAAAAGGGGATCGGGCTCGCAGCAACGGCGAATAATAGAATATTTCATTCTCCGCGGTTGCTCCGAGAATTGCAGCGCGGAATATGAGCGAGCGGGCGTTTTTTGCCCCATGTAATAATCACGTTGATTTTTACGTGCTTTACACAGAGTCGTGTAACCGGATACGCACGAATTTCGCGGCGGTCGCTGCTGTTGTTTTGCATATTCTATTGTTATTTCGGTATTAACGAATTTAAAACTGAAACGACGCGTGCGGCCTTCCTGCTTTGGATTTCAGCGCGGGGGAGATGAAAGGGCCCGATCCCTTTTAGAGCGAATGGCGGACTCCCCAGCGTAATACGAACTCCACCGTGAAACGTAGAGTTTCGTATTTCATTGGCGCACGAAATACAGAAAAATATTCGGGGTGAATCGCGCCGGTAATATCCACGATTTCGAGCCGTATCAGCCACGTCGTAATGTGTCAATTAGAATTTTTGTCGGGGGAGCATTCCGCTGTAACGGCCCAAGAACTATGCTTATCTTTATCTTTTATAATAGAATCTTTTTAATTTTATGTTTCAGGTAAGCCAGAATGATAAAAGTCATCGACGCAGCGGACTTGCATCTTTTGTGACACGCCATTCGAACGGTATATAAAACGCTTAATTAAGAAATTGTTTAAATTGAACAAAAACTTTGTTATGTTATTTAAGAGTGCCCTAGTAAATCCCAAACAGGTTCATTTCATTGTATGGTGTATTTACTATGAAAAATTGTTAAAAATAAGCATAGTTTTTTGGGCCGTTGAAGTGTAATGACCCGTTAAGTGCAAATAGTACGGGCTTTTATTCTTGTCTTAACTCGGGCCAGTATTTTAAGTGAAAAGTGACGCGATCGAGTAATTGTTGCGCAAGAATGCAGATGGAATAATTTAGCTCAAATTTGTTTGTTTTCTTGAGACATTTGTAGGCACTCTTGTAAGTTTGTTACCTGAAGAGGACCAGTATTACTGGCCGAAACGTCGTATTTGATTATAATAAAGAATTGCCAGTAAGTTCCACACTTATTAAAATTCATAATTGAAGAGATTATTAAAAAAAGAAACTTAAATTTCCCCTTGTTGTACATCGAGCGCTCGTGGCTCTGCGATTTTGCCGTGGTCTTGCGAGTATAATTTCCATTGTTGAAAACTTCTCAATTTTCTAGATACGCGTGTGCGTACTTTTGCAATAGCGCCTCGTATATCGCTAATTACGTCTTTCTTCTCTTTTTCCTCCCGCTTTCTAAATATACCTACCCATTTTAACTCAGTCGAGGCACAATGGGATGACGTATCAAGTATCGCAACGGTTTCGATTCGCTGCCGGAGACAGTAGACTCCCTCGACGACGATGGATCGTCTCAGTTGTCGTCGACGGGATGGATTATCGAGCCGCCGATAAATTATAGGTGGAATTTCGCGAGCAGCCCGGCCAAGTGCCAGCCAAGGGACACGAAATTTTTATCGCTCGGGCGTCGTAAAGAGCGTCTCGTAAAGTATTATTGCGTCTCGGATGTAATGCAGTTAACTTTTACGCTCGCCATCCGCGATGCCGCGCGCGGTTACGGAAACGTAGAATCGACCGTGTCCGATGCGAGCGGAAGCCGTTATTTGCATAATTATCTCGCGCGGTTGTTATTCGCGCTCTCGGCGCAACGATAATGCCCCGTGGCAGCATCGGTTTACGGTGTAATTATTATCGCCCAAGTTTTACGCTCACTTTTGTTTCGCGCAAGTTAATGCTAAATAGTTTCTCGCGGAATTCGGAAAGAAACGCCCGGTTCGCTCCAAGTGCATTCGCTCGGAGGCGAAAGGAAGCCGTGTTCGCCTCCCCTCACCGCGACATTTCAACGGTCCTTTTTCTAACTCGCGCTAGATCGATTAATGGTAATTCCGTCCATCGGTGTAATTTATAGCTCTCATCTTCGACAACAATCGCGTTAAATTAAGCGTCGCTGGGTAGATCAGCGCGATCGGTGTTAAATCGCCGGCTGCAGGGAACGCAATGGGCTGTGAAACAAAAAAAGGGGGGGCTGCGATACACTCTCGCGAAAACGAAGCGCCAATCGCTTACGTCAATTACGGGAATCGACGGTGCTTACCAGGCGAGTTGTTACATTAACGCGGAAATATTGCCTCCGTTTGCGAGCGATACGCGCTGCACGGGCTTTCATTTATTTTTCGAACCTCTTTCCGGTTGCAGCAGCCCTGCGCGCGCATTCTCTCTCTCTCTTCACCCCATTGTCTCTCTTTCTTATTTTTCTTTTTAATATTCCCATTCGCTCATGCGCAACATCCGTTTATTCGCTAATTAATGGTACGTCCGCGCTAGTATCCGGAAACTACATCGTGCTGTATATGCGCTGTGTAGTGCATAGTAATAGTAATTATACTATCTCTCTCCGCGTTTCTCCCTCCATCCCTCCCCCTCTCTGTCTCCCTTATACACTCGCTCAATTAAAGCGAGAACTCGAGGGCATATTTTCCTATATTTCCAGTCAGTTTATAACCAAGTTACGTGCGGAGGATAAAATCGCGTAGCTTTGTACGTAACCGGATAACCGTATTCGTGGATTCAATTACGTATCACGCTTAACTTGAGGAATTGCTTTCTGGCAAGTGATCCGTGACGGGTCGCGGCTGTATCACTCCTAACTTGGTTTCACGAGTCGACAAATGACTCGGACCCGTGCGTATAGACGGGCAAAGATCTCGGCGCGCCGCTTAAGCGATATAAATGTTAATTCGCCGCGATTCCTTTTCGCGCCCTTATTCCGTCTTAAGCGGTTAATCGTCGGCTAATGACTCCTGCCGGAGCTGTCCTTTAGCCGCGCCGTTCCCCGATGCCGATAATATTAAACTGAACCGTCGCGCATAATTCGCGACGATTACTCCACGATTTCGCCGCTATCCACCGAGGCGTATATTCCCAGCCGATAGCGCAAAAGTAGATAGCGGCAAATTGAAGATAACATTTCTGCATAAACTTTGCATTGAGATTAAACGAACGCCAATTCGCCCGATAGATTTTATCTCTCGGGAGACGGAAACGAGGGGAGGAAGGAAGCGAGGGGCGATATCAAAATGGACTTATAGGTTGAATTAACCGGATTCGCGCGATAAATTAGCCGGTATCGGAAGGCAGGAATGACGAGAGGGAATTAAAGTGCAGAAACGAAATAATGTAGTACCGGTTACTACGCTCCGCCGACCCTCGATGAGATTCTGATCGAGTAAAGTCTATTTATTTTGCGTCGAACGTCGGCGGCAGCGCGCGCTATCCAGCGAAACGTGGCTCGACATAGCTCCGGCAGTTATATTGGACGGCTAGGCAAGGGACGTTTAACGGATATCAAGACTGATGCGCCTTCGTAAATTGGCGACGTAATTATTATTGTTAGCGCGAACGGACCAACTCCTCGAGAGCTCATAATGCAATCCGCATTCTCTCGAAGCGCGTTTGCACGCCGCTGCTCAAGAAAATTGCATTTGTCGCAACCGTAGCAAACGGGAGCGATTGTGCCCGCCCCGTGCCTCCGTTCCGCCCGCCGTGTTATACCAATAAACAGAGACGACGCTGCTAACAAAGCTAATGCAACGGAATTATCCAATAGTTAGTTAACGTAATGTAGTAATAATATAATTACTGTTTCTGTCTGTGTTTGCCGCTGCGTAAATCGCGGTATTTTATATCATATCTTTGTATCGCGCGCGCGCGAACTCTCTCTCTCTCTCTCTCCCTCTCTGTGTTAGCGCGTATGTGTGTGTGTTCACAATGGAATAAATTATTCTTTCTCCTTTTTACTGTTTCATTATTATTATAACGTTATTGTATAAAATGGACGGAAAATAATAGCGCCGCAGTTGAATTAATTGTTCGCGTGTCATTAAAATATCACGGGATATCTTTTTTCCGTTCCGTCGCGGTATTTGATATTTTCGTTGTGTAAGCCGATTCCGATTCGCGTTTTCGTGCCGCGGAGCGGTCTCGTTTTCGAGCTGTCGATATCGATTTACGCGCACCGCGCGCGCGGATTTGATCGGCTAGCGAGCGTCGAATCTGCGCGCTCCCGACGCGACGCGACGCGACGCGACGCGACGCAACGGCCGACAATGGCCGGTGGGAAAACGTTCGGGGGTTGGTCCCTCGTGTGAAAGAGTTAAAGCGAGCGTTGTAAAGTCATCCGCTTAACCGGCGCGAATGAAATCCGTTCGGCGGATTTTATCGCGCGGGAAAGGAACGGCACCGGGGATGACGGAATACTTCCACGAGATTACCCGCCGCCAGCCCATTCGATTGTTCTGCCGGTGGAGGGATCCCGCCACCGGAGCAGTCGATTTAATTGCGCCCTCCGTCCTTTTTCCCTTTCCGTAGCGCTGCTACTCCCGCGCTCGAATCCGCTGATTTCCGGTCGCCCGACGTCCGCCGTGTTCCTTCCTCCTCGCGATCTCGCAACGAGGCGGTCGAGAGAATTCCTCCCCCGAGCGAGCGACGTCTCGATCGATTCCACCGCTGCACAACGCGAGAGAAAACACGATATATTAGTTCCATCCATTACTCTGTAATAAATCATATCGGTGACTACTTCGTTCCGAGGTTTAACGTCCTAGGTTCTTATCCCGTCGGTGGTCTCTATTACCCAATTCGTTTTAACAATTCATCGCGAACGCGACTTTATATTTCCACTCAGTTAGGAGCATCAACTCTGTAATCACTCGTTTAAAAGATCATCGTTAAGACTCTCTTTGGGAGTCCTGATCGCGCGAGCGACGTTCTTGAAAAATCCTTTTAACACGTGACGCAGATTATATTTTCAAGAACGCATTCCCGTCATCGAAGGGGATGCTGGAGTGATTCTGCGCTTTTGGCACCTTTTGCTCCTAAAACTATCAATTCGTGAAAACATTTGTGTAATAAACAAATCTATTCACTCGAATAAGTTATAGCATCCCTTTAAGGATTGAATTATTTAGAACGCAGCGCGTAGAGGCGTTTAACAGAAATCTCGGTTGCGTGCGCCAGATTTCTCGGGGATGTACTGGGCGCTCCCTCCCCTAAGATTTCCCTACCACGCTGTAAACACACGTGATTTTTTCTGCCGACCTCCATAACTGTCGCACGTATACAAGAACGGGGGGCCAGGGGGTGGACGGGGGTGTAGTTCGCGACGTGTATACGAAACGTGTGCACGGCGGAGGGTCCGCGAACGACCGCGTGAACAAACGACCCGTGTCTTATCACCGCGGGACTGCATTTTATTATCTAAATGGCTTTCAGCGAGCCGCGCCGCGCCGCGTAGTCGTAACCGGGACGTCGCTTTACGAGTCGGCGAGTCCGACTCTCGAAGAAATTCCCTCGCGCGCCGCCCCTTCGCGACTTTTTCGAGATACTTTTAAGGGGTACTCGCCCGAGCAAATCGGTCCCATCCTCCCCGCCGGAAATTTCTCATGCCATTTCTTCTGGCGGACTTTGCCTACCGGATTCTTTTGTCGTCGGATCGCGCTTTCATTTAATTGTATTTGTTTGGCAGAGCATTGTTGCGAGCAGAGACGTCAATATTATTTCATATTTTATCACATCGCACATTTTTGTTTCATCTGAAACTGATTGGCCATACGAGAGATCTCCATTATTTGATGCTGTGTGTAATTTATTTGGGCGAACAAACTTATTCGCGCAACATTATTTGCATTATTACGATAAGCTATTATATCTCGCTGTAATTCTGATATCCATTATCAGTAATTAACGGGTATAATATTATCGATGTATTATTTTACGTGCAGAAGCAGTGACTAAAATTGCTTGCAGTGACGAACGCGCTGCCGTGTTTTATCCACGGGTTTGTTACTCTCTGCTGACCAGTAAACAAAAGGGTAAGAGACGGAGGTACGGGTCGCCGGCGCGTACGCTTAATGGCCTACAAAGTACGATTGCAAAATTCACAAGTGCCGTGACGAGTCAGACTTTGAGCCCGTTATTACACGCGTAACTTTTATACGGCGAGTTTAGCCTGCTTGCGAGGAAATTTTGACTCTCCAACTTCGTTGCGGCGCCGGGGATATTTCTGGAAGAAAGAAAATCCGGCGCACACTGCTGATGAATATTCTCACGCCACGCGTAGAATTGAGCGGATTCTAAATTTTTCTGCGAAATCTGCGACGGTAATATTTAATAAATTTCATGAAACCGATGTAAATATGACGAATAATAAATTCGCGGTTTTAACCACCCACCGTTACCTTGTTAACCGAATTCGTTATATATTGTGGTTCGCCCTATGAATTTATTTCCGACTGCTGAATTAATGACGAAATATCGATTCACCCTCGACGCTAAAAAAAAAGCACCCCATTGACTTTAGAAACGTTCAAGCCAGAAATAACGCAGAGTCGTTTCATCGATCGTCCATCATAAAACGCTTTGTATTGCAGATCGATAGGGGCGGGCAGCGTTATACCGTACAGCGGACGTTTAGAAATCGATACAATGCGGAAACTGTCTCTCGACATCTATTCGACGTATATCATCTTTCGCATTCGAAGCCTGTCGATATCAATGACTCATTAAGTCGAGGTAAGGACCGGCCAGAGGCAGGATAGAATCGTTGCCTTGAAATGCCGCCGTTACAAGACGAAGAGAGAGAAAGTAGCGCAGACAGAAGTTTCGAGAGATTAACGATCATCGGTGCAGCGAAATCACGTTTCCTCGCGGAATGACGTAATATCGAGAATCCGCTTGTAAATGTTTCCGTAGCTCGTTATCAGAGCCATTAGCCCTGAGAACAACCGTACACGATATACAGCCAAGCAATCTTGGACGTATTTTAAGCTTCTTTATGCAAGTGCATTATTTATTTCTCCATCAAGTTACGCTACGTGGATAGCGTAAAAATATACAATTATTTTTTACCTCGTGTGTATAATTTTCAGCTCGATTTAAAATTGAATGCAGAGTTGAAAGGAAGAATTGATATAAAAGAATTTATTTAACAAAGGGCATGAAATTTGCGACTGTTACGGATCCTTTTTACGGTACGGTGCGAATGGATAAAAGAGGTGGAGAAAAAAGATTGCTTAACAAGACACGAGACGTCGACAGTGCTCCGATATCCTTCGTTGCATCTCCTCGTCGTAAGGCAGATAGCGCTTCGCGCCTATTAACGCCCGCGGCGAAAAGTTTTAATTAACAGTATCGAGCGGACGTTCCCATTCCAATCGGCTTTGGAAGTTCAGGCTAGCTGCTTGTACGCCGAAAAAGAAATTTTATTTAATTCGGGCTTAATCCGCTCGTTAGAGAGATAGATATCGCGATGGAGAATCGCTGACTTCACCCCCCATTTGCGATAATCGATAGTGCGTAATCGCAACCGGGCGAATTTTGCACTTGAATTTCATCCCGACGCTGAAACACGCTTTTGCACTCGACGTGAGTCCATTTTTCCTTGCGCTCTGATTTCGTAGCTTTGATGTAAGTACTCGAACTCGGTTGAAAAACGTTTAAAGGAAAAGCCCGTGATTAGCCGGGTCGATCAATTTTCCCTCCGCGACGTGATCTCCTCACACATGCTTTCACTTCCCAAATATTTATCCGTCGGGGATCTCGTTATTAAAAGTAAACCCGTGCGAATTTGATCAACGTCGCCGAATTCTTGAGACATACATCTTTATTTTGATTACGTAATCTCTATTGTGCGTTAAGTATCTCGGTCTATGATGGATCGTGCCGTATCGTAGTGACGATTATAAAACTTGATATATTAGCGATTATACGGAAGAGAGATGCGCATTCGCTTTTCTTACCTCATTTTTCCCTACAGCGATATTTTCCCTAAGGAGAGTTACATGTAAATGCGAAAATGCATTATTTAAGTTTAACGGGATCAGCGCTGCTCACGCTGACGCAATGGACTAAAAGAGATTATAAAATGGCATACATTGCAGAATAAGTTTTTAAGTTTTTAATTTAATTAATATTATAAAAACGTTTTGATAACACGGACAATGTGAATTTATAAAGGCTTTTTAATGCAGCAAATGGAAAAAGTAATATTGTAATAAAATGTTAATATCAAATGTTTGAAATCAAAATAAGCGTTGAAAATGGAAAATATTCAACATTTTCCACTCGCCGCTCATTTTGCATTTCCGCTTGGTACCCGCTAGGATATTCTCCTCGTAATTCTCTTCGTAAATGTGAAAAATCATATCAACCGATGTTACCGATCGGAATGCGAGAAAATCGACGCCGCGCAATTTCCGGCGCGGAATCCACCGAGTTTGTACACCGTGAAGCGTAGTATCGGGGGTATTGCAACTCCTTCCTCCTTTGTGTCCCCGATGAGATTCAACGGAGAAAAATGGACGGGGCACACGGTGCGACGTGCACGGCGGGGCGCGATTACCGGGAGACAAAGAGCAGCGATAGAAACCGTGTTTCCCGATTTCGCACTTGGTGTCGCAATCGTTGCCAATATACGCAGGCCACGCGTATATCGATTTCGACAAACGAGCACGTAGAATAGCCGAGTACACGCGCGTGCGTGTAGGTTTTTACGCCAAGTGCGCATCGGGTGAATCGGGTCGTGCACGCGTCGAACGCACATGCTGCCTATGGGGTGACTGGGCAATTTTCGTCATACAAAATGTTCCATTTTTTTTCACCCTCCCACATACGCGAAACACTTGGCAAAAGACACAAGCAACATTCGCGCGAAGCGGCTCGTGTCGCGCTAAAAGCGTAACGCCAAGACTTGATATCGGGATATTTTAATTATCGTGAAAATGTTTAGATTATTTCGGGGAGCGCGGCCGTAAGGCAAATATTTTACGCTCGGAATATAAATCTATTTCGCCTCTCGTATTTTACATCGGACGCGTAAACAATTTGAAATCGATGGTAGTCCGCCGGCTAATGATTCTCATACCGCATGCTCTATATAGTAATAGGCAAGGGTAATATATTTTCAATACCAATCGTATGTATGTATTCATATATATTTGTGTAACGAAATCGTCCGGAATATGCATTGCAATGTGCAACATTTTCAGAATTTCTATCGCGTATTCACTGCAACGACCATGTCCTCGGTTAATGCTTTAATTCAATGGCCGTGCGCGGATGTGAGAGAGAGAGAGAGAGAGAAAATATATATATAAGTGTATGTGTATGCGTGTATGTTCGGTCCACAACAACTTAATGAATTGGCATGCAACTTTTTTAATCCCCATCGGGCCAACGGTGTAATCAGCAGCTGCCGCAATTACGAGCACCGTCGACGACGCAGCCGCGAAAGTCGGATATTATGCATGCGCGTGTATAACTTTACGACCACGTTTCGTCGCGCTGCCGGGACCAAGTTGCGCGGTGATTTCGTTACGGCCGGCGAATAAGGGATGTACGTTTAGGACGCACATTGTACGTGCGCGCGCGCGCGCGCGATAGTCCTTTCCGTGATATAGTAAACGTCGTGCCTGACAAATACACCCCGCCCTCCCGCTGAAAAATGCTAATTTAATGGGCACGGGAATTTCTCGCCATTACGGTGGGCGATAGCGGTGGTCCGAACAATAGGTCCGGGGAGAGAAAGAGAACAGCGGGAATAAGAAATCCGGATTAGCGCTTCGCGCGTTTACTCCGAGATGTTATTGCAGCTTTACTGGATGCAATCAAGACGCGATAAAAGTCCAAAAGTCTAAGAGCGTCCGTTTGCCTCCGCCGGCTTCTCTCGACTATCTTTCCCGGTTTTTATTAAGTATGCAAAAGTAGAGAGGAAACGTAAGATTGCTATCCTTTTGCCTCTCTCCACGTTGCGCGCGTACAAGATTATATGTACCGTGCCGAAATAATATGCAACCGCGCGCGGTGAGTGTGCCACGTGTACGTGTGCATCATCTAATGATGTATACTGCACGACGGTAAGGAGCTGCGAGGGCGCACGGTATACCCGCCCGCACGCCGTTCATCCAGTTACATTCCAGACTTGCGCGGAGATCTTTCATCTCTCTGATAAATTTCGCATACACGTACACACGCGCGTACACCCTCCCCCCTCCCCTGATTCTTTTATTTCGACTTGGCCGGGCAAAGCTACGTATCCCATTTCATACCTGAAATAGGACGCCATCGGGCTTCCTCCAAAATTCCGTACGTGCCTGAAAACGTCGGTCGGACGGTATAAATATTTCCCGCGGTGCTGTGTGCCGCTTGTAGATCGTTCCGCCCGCACGGAATAATACAATGAACGGGAGCGCATCTTCGGAAGCTGCAACGGTGTAAGGCGGGTACTGAACGGATCGACCATTTCGGGATAACGTCTTTTCTCCTCGAAATTCCCCGGGCGTCTTTCGTGGGTACCGCCCTTATTCGGACGAGATACGGCGCGTCATTCCCGAGGCCGCTTTAGCGGCGCGACGTGTGTCGTTTCGTGTTATCTACCGGCTCATCCCGTTCGAACTACCGAATTAAACGTCGGGGACGGAGCCGGATGATTTCCGGGAAAAAAAAGAAAGACTTTTGGGGATACATGCGTATTTCGGAACGACGTGGTTACCGAGTCGCGGTTAATTAAACCCCCTCCCTCCCCCGTACCCCCTCTGGAAAGAGCTCGCGCGAGGCGAAGCGCTCGATTAAATGAACTATTGGAAATGCACTCACGGGATAAATTACGGGACGCCGACGTCGTAACTCGAAAGTTTGCCCGTCGCGTTAAAGTCGAACGACCCTCGTGCGTCGCGCTGGTTCAAAGTGACGCGACTCTTCCACAGGTTTCCGGTGACGAGCTGTGTTAAGTCGTCGCAGATCGATTGTTGCCGAGGCGACTTTTGGGGCACGCGACATTTTCGCCGAGGCGAAGAAGGGCGCAAGGGGCCGTGGAGGACGGGGGAGGAAAATTATGCGGCCCCCGGTTGCAAGACTTGGACTTTCTGACGCAGGCAGAAACGCCCTTTTCGTCCAATTTCCTGTCCCTAATTTCCAAAAGCGAGCAGGTTGCCGAAGTGACGCGATTCTCGCGAAAAACTTTCCTCGGCAATTCCGATTTCTCGCGTCTTTCTCCGCCTTCTTTCCGCTTGCCTTCCGCCGCCGGCGGGCGACGGAATGATTTACCGCGACGACAGACCGCGTCGGAAAGTTTGTCGCTGCAGCCGACGCATTCGTCCTCGCAGACGGATTCTCCTCACCTGTTCCAGTCGCTTCTCGGGACTCCTGCCAAGGATACCACCCCGCAGATCGATGCGACAGCCCACCCCGGCTAATGCTAGTCAAAACGTCGTTCATACGAGCTCTGTGCGCCAACGAGCGGGAGAGAGCAGAGCAGAGGGCGAACAGGAGACCAGAGGCATAGAACAGCATAGAGCGACGGAGAGAGAGAGAGAGAGAGAGAGAGAGAGAGAGAGAGAGAGAGAGAGAGAGAGAGAGAGAAAGGGGGAACAGAGACGGAAGCGGGAGGACGATCCTGTCGGAGGACGTCCAGGGAGGCAACGGATATGCGCGGGG
>NW_011967182.1:482812-521892 GCF_000949405.1 Vollenhovia emeryi | reverse complement strand
TCTCTCTCTCTCTCTCTCTCTCTCTCTACTTTGTCGCAGCGGAAGTGGATATACGCCAGGAACGGATTTCGAGGGTGCATGCGCAATGTGGGTGCACCACCCGTCTCGTCCCTTCGGAATCCCCTTCGTGCTTCAGTCGCCATGCTTCCTCCCTTTCTGCCCGCCCTCCCTCCCTCCGCCTTACCCCCCCCCCCCAGAGTCTGTCTCCGGTTCTTTCCGCCGCGACGAATTCGCGGGGTCTGGAAACCGACGACAAATGGTTTTTCGTGCTGCCGGGCCGTGCGGTCGCGGCGGTAGGTCGCATATAATTGGAGCTGTAACACGTGCTACAGACGTTACGTGAGTTTTCTCGCTTCGCGGGGAGGGATAGGAACGCGGGAGAGTAGAGATCGAGGAATTCTCGCGTGGAATTGGGAGAGGGGGGCGATGGTCGCGGCATAAAGGGGCCAGCAACTGATCGCGGCCCTCCCCGGCTTAATTACCCCGGCGCTTCTTGCCGGTAATCTGAATTTTGCACGCAAGCCGGAGGCGGGAATGTTACACCGGGAGTGTAATATGCAGCAATTAAGGATGAATTGTGGCGTGCCTCGGCGGCGAAGGCTTGTTTATTGCGATACGTATCTTTTTTGGCGGGCCGTCGAAGGGCCCGAGCCGGAACTCCTTTCGATGCTAAGCCGGCGGCATTAATTTGATCTTTACTACTCCGAAATTATGGCAGGCGGCGGGAAACTGGCGAAACGGCACTAATCAAGCCCTCTCGTTAACGATTTACGTAATCAATTATTTTAGATCCAAATAATAACAGCGTGTTTATGTGTCGCAATTGTGGTACATTTCTAAACCGCATAAAGGCAGTAAACAAAGCTCAAATAACTTAAATGGCACGGCAGCTAATAGTGTAGCCCTTATACGCGGTATACATACGTATATATGTATATATATATTTATATATATGTGCGAACGGTAAATGAAATCAATACGCATGTATAAAT
Source organism: Vollenhovia emeryi (assembly GCF_000949405.1). NCBI lineage: Eukaryota > Metazoa > Arthropoda > Insecta > Hymenoptera > Formicidae > Vollenhovia > Vollenhovia emeryi. The sequence goes on along the minus strand of NW_011967182.1, from coordinate 520,900 downwards.
AACAGACGGAAAATATACGGGCAGAAGTGTAAACCATTTGCAGTGGTTCGTTACGCGCAGTAATAACTAATTAATACGCGATAATTTGCGAACCTGTCCGCCGCAGCTAATTCATCGGTCCGTTGTTGTTGCCGTGTAAATTCCATGGAAAACATTAATTATCGTTACCGCCGCACCTTTTATTATTTATCATTGCGCCGGACGGTGGACAGCTGCTTATCCAAAAACCGATGGGCAAATACTTTTTTTCGTGCCGTCGCGTCGCCCGCGAGGCGACTCCTCGCGTAATCGCGCGCGTAACACGTGTTACCGGCGCGACCGGCCGTCCGGAGAGTGAAATTTGCGGTAAAAAAAGAAAAGAAAGGGGGACGGTACGTCGCGCGCCCGCGGCACGTGAGTGATCGAGCCTCGATTGTGCCCCGCGCTTAAGCGTGCGGTCGCCTAATTATCCACCGCTTCTCGCGCGTAATCGCAATTTCACACGCGACGATGTGCGAGGCGGCACATAAACTAACCGCAGCCTTCCCCTCTTGGCTCGGGGGGGAGGGAGGAGGGGGCTCGCTATCGCTCTCGTCGCTGAAGAACGTGTCCATAAATAATAAGAAACCCGCCGTATTGCGAAGTCCATAAATAGTACCGCGGAACGTCTCATTATTGGATTTATTAACGCGCAAGTCCCTTCGGGGCGTTTTCCACCTTTTCTCCCATCACGCAATTTTGTACAAATATTTGTTCGCAAGACTCCTCTTTGTTATTTCCATTACAAGATCGCGCGATTTTTTCTCCTCTTTTTTTTTATAACGTGACGTTGATCGAGTGGCTACATGACTCTCTCACTGTTATTTATTATTCCAACATTTTCTCGGGCGCTACGAGTTTTCAAATGCCGGTGAGTGTACCCGCACGACGGCGGCGGCGGCGGCGGGGCTCCAATAAAAGTTTCGTCGAAAACTGAACTACGTGAACGCGCGGCAGTTCCGTTGCCAACGTGATCAGATTTTCGAGCCGCGGCGGCCGCATGATGTACGGCTGCGAAACGTCGGGCAGCCGCACGGCGTGGGCGCGGCACGGCAGCCCCCGGAATCGAACTGAATTTACCGGTCGGTTTTTCGTGCCATCAGCCGCGCGCGTGTGGCGGCCTAGCACCACATAATCGACGGACGTTACACCGCGAACTTCGCGTGGCACGTGTTACTGACGCCGGCGGCGGCAAATGCCGCCGGCAGTGGTGATGGCGGTCGGATTTACGGGGATCAATCTTGCTCCTTTTTCCTCAGGCCGCCCGGTAATGCGCCGAACTTGGCCGTAAATTACGGGGCGGGAGCTTTCTCCGGTGCAGCAACGGTTTCCCCTCGCTTAAGTATTCCGCCATCGGCCCACTTATGCCACCGATGCATTTTTATGCGGCCGATTACTCCCTCTCCCATCCCTTTCCGCCTTCACCCGCCCGCGCAGAATTTTCTGTTATCCGATCCTCCTTGCCGTCGTGGCATCATTATCCGTGGCACAAATCGCGAGGAGGTAGACCGTTCCGCGGATATATTTATTGCGTTATTATCTGCTCTTACACCTCTCCTTTTATTTACGGCCACCACTTCTATCGTCTTCCCACTTTGCTACTTTAATGAGCGCCGCGAACGAGAACTTCGGTAGCTCGGGCCGGGCGGAGTATAAAGTCGTGTCGGCGATCGAAATTTCTCAGCCCAGTGAACCGAAACTTGAATAATAAGTGAGACGAGCTCCGTGAAAAAGTCCAATATTTTTCTTACTCGGTTTTATTTCTCACGAGTACTTAACACTACCCGAAACGATTGCTGCCAAGATATTTACCTGTCACACTATCTGAACAAGTTCAAACGCTAAGAATGATCGATGTCTCCTTTTTTACATCAATGAGTCTTTTCTACTTACAAGTGAAAGAGAAAGCAGCTTTACTAAACCCTGACACGAACCAAAGGGTATACTTGCCGCGCAATCGTTACGTCGAATGTTGTCTATTTGTAAGTTTTTTTTATTACAAATCTCGGACAATATTTCGTAGTTAAGATGCACGTCTTAATGCCCCGGGGCATTGTCGAGCAGCATCGAGATGAAGCGTCACGACAGCGGCTTAAAATGTCATTCTGCTTGGGCGCGTTACTTAAATTAGACGACAAAGGCCCGCGGAATGACATAAACACCGCGTGGAGGCCGCGTCATTTTAGCGCGAGTTAACGGTCGGAAATGCCGTCGGTCGTTAACCACTTTCGACGGATCTCGCGAACACTCCTTTGTATACAACATATATACATACACACGGACGACGACAGATAACGCGCGCGCGGCTTTACGACTGCCGCCGGCTATAGATTACGCTCCGCGAAGATGCGTTTATTGGACGCTAGCCGAGCGTTTCGCGCAAGCTTTTATTGGCCGGCCGATAATTCCGCAGATCCTGCAGCTTATAACAGAGAGAAGCCTGAGAGTTGCCACGGCCGGGGTTTAGGTGATCCTCGAATGCGATACGACCTCCGTGGACATCAACTACGTAGCCAATATCCACATTTTGCCAAGTGGGTGACAAAGATTTACAAAATTTTGTATCAAACTTGTACTCTTTTTGCCGACAAAATTTGTAGTAGGTTGTTCTTGATAAACTTGCTTGTCTACATATTTTATTATAACTTTGCATTTTTCTGGTTATAAATAAAATGATGCCTTTCTTTGAAACTTGAATTAAATTTTTATCCGATAAAAACAGACCAACCTGTAGAAACCCTCCACCCCCCCCGCCGAATTCTTATCGGCGGCCCTCTTTTGTTTGCAATACAATTGTGTTTTTATATTTTGAAGTACATACAGACAAAAAATTTAAAGCACGACGTGAGAGAGATTCCGAGTTCGATCGTTAAGCAAGGTATCGCCCCGTGGATTATCGAAATTAAAATAATTTATATAATTCCCTTATCGCGTTTCTATTTCAAATTACGCGTAATATTCATCTCGATCAAATCACCGCGGAATGACAAGATTACGGATCGCGACAATTATTTAAACGCGATTGATAAATTAATTTGTATAACGCGCGCGCAGAAACGCCGAGTCAGTCACGGCGACGCGACGAGTTTTTGGGAGATGGTTTCCGCCTTGGGGACGATTAATTTATTCCTCGAGCTTGACGCCGATCTCGGCGCGATCGGTACGTGATGTACTCGCGACTGTGGGCTCGACTCTATTTACGATCGATCAGGTATCGACTCGCCTTTGAAATTTCCTGTTCTCGAGTTTCTTCGCTAATGAAAGTATGGACCTGTAATACGCTCGGTTTAAATTAGTCTGGATATGACCGCGGGCGATGCACGCCCATTCGCTTTATCGTCACGCATGCCCGACTGCCGCGTTTCTAAATAACCCGATGCCCGGCACTTAATGGTGGCCGATTTCGCGTCGTTCTGCAGGGTGCACGCGAGTACACGTGAAGGGCCTCTCGAATAACACGCGGACGTCGGGAGGTGGATACGTGCCGCGCTTGGCTTCCATTTTGCGTGAACCTACGGTAAATTGCGAATCACGGAGCGCAGACACGGCACCGGGGGGGACGGGCGGGGGGAGGGAAGAGGACGAAGGGTCGTAACGAGGGCTCGGCCGGAGCGAGGGGCCGGATTTTCCGCCTCGGGATAAAAAGCAGGATCACGACGATGCTCCGCGCTCGTGTTCGTCGCTACGTCAACGGAATACCAATTTTTCCGGTAAACGCATCCACGTCCCGGTACTTAGAAGCTCAGAGGCAGTCTCGCAATTGCTCTGAATGCGCATCTCATAGAGAGAAGTTTCAGCCCGCGCAGTTTTCGCAACGGATTAATTCCGCTCGAATAAAAGAAGAAGTGGCATTTTCACGAGTGCATACGCAATGACAGCCGTGTCCTTAGGTCCTCGTAGATGCTTCCTTCTTCCTTCTACTAAATTCAACGTCCCTTGAATTTAGAACCTTCGCTGCATAAGAGAGCCTTCACTGCGTAATCGTGTAAAACTAAGGACTTTTCGTCGCTTGAATAAAGAAGGCTTCATGATGAAGTGGCAGACATAATTTTTACGGGAACTACATGTCGCGGCGTTACTTCTATGAAAAAGCTATAATTCAATCCTTTCAGCATTCACCTTTAAATTTCTCTCCAACTTAAAGTTTTGCGAGGATAATGTTGTGCGCATTAAATTGAATTTATTATTGAAACTTGCAATTCGCGCTCGCTATGTTTCATCGTCGCTGCAGTTCGGCGCGATTTAAGCTACGCGAATATAACGCACGCAACGATATTTCAAAGTCTTGTATAATTTTGTTTATCATATCCGTGTTTTCCGATACGAAAGGTAGCGCAAGCTTCTTTCTGAAAAACGGGGGGAAAAAGGAACGCTACGTTATCCTTTCATGTTGCAACCTTGAAAAATACACGCTCGCGTTATATCCGCTGCACCCGTTCATAAACAAAGCCTTAGAAGCTTGCTGAAAGCGCTGGACCGCTCCAAGTGAAACTTTCTCATCCGGACGGGAAGGGAAGTTGCCTGCGCCGCCGCAGGGAACGTCATTTCTTCGAAAGCTTCTTCGACAGAAGACGCTTCCGTGTAAAAGTATTTCCACCTCGTTCACAAGTGGCGAGGAAACGTTTTATTTCGCGAGAGGGTGAAACGGATAATTAGTCGGGTCGCGAAGAAATTATCAAGTGATCATAAGTGGAAGGGAATATTGTAAAGATCTGAACACGTGTAAAGGATAGAAAAGAAAGCATCGTAACGCCTATTTAGTCCGTTATTTGTTTGATTATGTTTTACGCAAGACGACAAATAAGATTTTGCGCGTAGCGAGCGAAGAAATCCGAGATTTCTAAGTTCGTGAAATAGCCGACTAACGAAAATGTAATTAAACTCTTCCTGCGAGAGAGAAGCGTTTCTTCCGAGGCGCGTTACACGGTTCGTGAGTTGCGCTGGAGATATCATCGCTCGGAGAGATGCCGTTAACTATAGCAGCCATATGAATAAACGCGAGTTATCGCGTCGCCTCCCGCGATATTGAATGTTCCGAGAAATCCGCGAAAGCGAATTGGATACTGTATTGCGTTCGAGCCCGAGTACTAATTGCTCGATAATTACGATTTCACGTTGTACACCGGACACGCAGCGTGCTGGCGGTCCGCTACGCCAGGACGGGGGCGAATGCCGGAAGCAAATTGAAATTCAACAGTTCGGGGGCAAGGAACCTATCGGAGAGGGTGCCGCAGCAGCCCGGCCGCCACCGTGCCGGTATTGCCCGGTCAACCCAGGGGAGGAGGGGGACACCAGTCGGTTCGGTACGGCATTCACGGGGGTTACCGAATATCGTGCCCGTCGCCGAGGATTGAGATGCGGCGGCTGGATACGCGACAATTGAGCAGAAGGTCACACAATATGGGGGGACGACATTGCCACAGCGCTATTGACGTCGGCCTAACGCCGCCGGTCCGCTCCGTGCGTCACCGTCGTGGACTCTATACAGGCTCGCGCGACGTATCCGATAAATTTCACTCGATTCTTGACTCCGTTCCGAGTCACTTTCCTTTTAGGTCTGCTAAATGGTCTTTGAATGAAACAAATCGGCGGACGCGAATGGATGAGATTTTATCTTCGTTTGACTTCAAGTGGAGCCTGCTATGGTAAGATTTTGGCTTGGGGTAGTTTCAGGACACTTGACGTTAAATAACATGTACAAATCGGCTTTAAATTCCTCGAAGGATACATCGAGATCGTCTGCTATTCATGAAACATCCCGTATATCGTGCGCGTGAATACAAAGCACGGTGTCACGTACTGTTCATTAACCGAGCCCTACTGTGCTAAGATGCCCGTTGACACGTGGAATATATTTTTATAACGCGAGAGAATAACACGCCTGATTGAGGCTGTGTCTCTCGTCGGGCTCTCGAAAAAGAACATCTACGGAAGTCCTTCGGGAAACAACGAGCGACCGAGTTTATCCTACTGGCGTCGACGAACTACTCCCGTAGTAATTTAATATCCATTGAAAATTACGTACCTCGCAGCAAATATTTGACCCGCGTTAATTTATTTAAAAAACTGCGCGCAAGTACTTGGAGAACAAGTCGATAAATTACACGGAGTTTGGAGGTGAACGCGCCAATAGGCAGCAAACGGCGGACGCGGTGATTGAAGCCGATTTTAATTATAAAAGCGGCGCGTAATAGGAATTACGAATTCAGGAACAAGGCCGCGTGGATCAACAGTTAATTAACTCTCCTCGTGTTAATTCAAAATACGGCGCAATCGTGCGGCGTGGCCGTCGCAGGGCGCGTCTCACGCATCCTCTTGCTCGGCAGAGCACCGGCAGAAAGAGAGGAGAGGGGGGGGGGGAGAAAGAGGAGGAGAAAGAGAGCATGCACGCAGCTGCTGGCAGCTCCCACGAGAAAAATAAATTACGTAATCTCAGAGTCGCGCGATTCGCCCGCCGGCTTGCCCGGAACGTTTTATTGGAGTCCGTCGGGCTGGGCCCCCGACGAAGTAGGGAATATACCGCAGTAAAAATATCGCGCCCGCTCGATATAACGTTCGCCAAGACGGCGGGCAACACACGAGGCGGCGATATTCAGATTCGGTGGCGGATGCAGGGGAGAGTGAGCACAGGAATTCGTCGTAAAAGTCGCAATTTTGTTTGCTCATCTTGATCAGAAACACATAATTATGATGTGAGTTTCGCCCTTAATCTCCTTAGTTTGCGACAGTGTATCGCCACGATATTGTTGCAGACACACTGAGTTGTCACACAGTTGCAGAGGAGGAAGTGCGTTACGATTGAAGATAACGAATATACATTTCTTCTCTTTTTACAGCGTTTTAAGACAAACTAAAATATGAGGAATATTTTAAAAGAGCTCGAGATCGATGCTGCTTTATGGCTGAGATATATTTGAGGTATGTATGTAGAAATTTGGAGCGTGTGCCGGAGGAAAATAACGTTTCTACCAGATTTCTCCGTTGGATCCTGCGTCGCGCGAGCTCGCTTTATGCTTCGTATTTCGTGATGTTTTATGGATTCCGGTAGCGAGTGATAACATAAAGTCGCCGTATAAAGGTTGTCTTCTCTCGGTAGCACGTGACCCCGGGGATGCGATCGAGGGCGCGCGATGGGGGCCGTCGCGCTCGCGGGAGCGTCTTGACAGAAACGAGCACTTCGAGAGAAATGTTCCTCCAATTACGGGCGTCCCCCCCTCCCCCCCCCCCCGCGGGGGCGGGGGACGGATCTTCCCTGGAGAGCCATCCGGCTTCCCCGCCGCGTAAAAATTCCCGGTGATTCCGCTTTAATTTAACGGCGCCTGTCCACTCCGCGCGCCACTCCGAGGCGAAATACAAATGCAAATGCAACCCCCGTATGTGCGCGACATGTACGCGACACATACATTCCGCGAAAGAAACGCAATTCACCGTAGGTACTCCTCGCCTGGGGTTGCCTCGCAGGAAACACAGGATAAACTGCGTCCTTATGCAGATGCAATCGAGCGCCCGTGCTTAAGAAAGCGAACCGTTTCCGCGGCAAAAGTCCCGAGACAACGGGGGTCCAGCTGAAAGGAGGAAACCCTACCGCCCTCAGCTCGCGTCCAGGCCGCCGACTGCTTTTACTCCCCAAGATTTTTATCTTTCACATCAGCGTGATTTTTCCGAGCTTAAACTGGGAATTTTTACGACTGCGCTAATCCTCCGTAGGATTCTCGCGTTGTCGTCATCGCGGAGGATCGCACGAAGGTGTGTCGTCGGCAACTTTCCCGGAGCTCCGTTTATCGAAAGGACGAAAAGTATGGAAGTATAATCGAACGGAAGTATGCCGGGGCTCTCCTGGCGAGATGCGCCTCGTTATGCTCACACTCGTGACCGTCCCGAAAAGTTTGGCGAACGGGAATTCTCCGCGAGCGGGCGACGGCACTCGATAACAGTCTCCGGCGCGATCCAGTTCCCGGGGATCGATATTACCGATTCACCGTTTCCGAGGCAACGACGGAAAACGGATAATCTTTTCCCGAGGGCTCCTCGCGCGACGATCAAACGTTGCTCCCCGAGCAGTTAGCAGACCAAACAAGCGAGGCACGTCATTGTTTGCGCCACGCTACGTTGTAATGCAATTCGGCGATAGGTATTCCGCCTGGATACGGACGACGGTCCGGAATAACGTTCCGTTGCATCGTAAGATATATATCCAGTTGGGAGAGAAACGGGGAGAGAGAGAGAGAGAGAGGGAGAGGGAGAGAGAGCTCGCGAATGCGACGTGGTCTCCAACGTTGATTTAACGTGTCTACCACATCGTGTGTCACCGCGGTGGTTGGCAATTCGATGTGGCGCAGTGTGGCAGTGTGGGTGCGCAAGAAAGGCAGAGATGGGAGATCGAGGGAGAGAGAGGTGCACGCTGGCGGTAATAGATACGGCAATGAGCTCCAGAGCGAAGGTCGTAGCACGTCGCACCATTGTGGTCCTCATTGACACCCATAGACCCGTCTAATTGTCCTTCATCTGCATCCTTATAGACCATCACCGTGCGCATGCACACCGATATTCTTGTCACACCAAGATACGCGCGTGGCTCGGCCTTCTTTTTTTCCGTTGCACGCGTAAAAAATAGTAAAAAGTGGTATAAAATTGTATCCTCGTCAGATGGACTGAAATAATCTATCGACCAGGTGCAACTATTTTTTACTTCCTTATAGAGGAAGCTTCGTTCTTTTCTACTTTGCCGTTATTATTTGTTATCACCAAATGAATTTGATCTATGTCCGTTCTCTTACGTTGTCTATTACATTCTCTGGGCTGTGATGCACACGCGTGCGTAACGCAAGTGTGTATCGTGTGCGTGCAGGTCGAAAAACACGGGAGATCCATCTTTGTCCCACGTCTCTACGTTCATTTTTCGCCGGCGAAACCTCGAGGTTTTTGGCATGCCATTTATCTATTAAACGTTGTCGCGGGTCAGGGCACGCGCGTAGTATTTACCCGCGTGCCATCGGTCATTTGTTGCGGCTTACACGGCGTATCCTTTTTATGAGTTCACGTAAAACATCGCCGGCAATCTCGCGACGGATTCGAGAGAAATCGCCGAAACATTCGATACGGTCATCATCTCCATATTTCCGTCCGGCGACGAATCGAAATAAATCCAATTGAGTATCTGAAATTTCTCCCTATTACCGAATCGCTTTCGAGAGACATAACTCGTGAGATATTACAGATGGGCAGAAATTAATATCGCGCCAAATGATCGATCGCTGTCGCTCGGGAATGAGGTTCGGTTAAACTTGGGTCAGGGCGACTGATTCTCCTACATATTATATATTCATGTAAAATTATACGGCTCCTAGCAGTGTGCTAGATGCGTCCGACTGGAAATCGTTAAGATCACGATTGTCACGATTCCCATGGTATAAGTACACCGGGGAAAAAGAGTGTTGGGTAAAATAAAATATTTTTCGATTCAATTCTCTGCGGCGGTCACGAGCTACCGAGCAAATATTTGTTAATTTACAAAAAATATTTGTTAATTCAAACAAATGTATGTTTCGATAAATGACGTATGTTTAGCGTATAAAAAAAACACGGAGTATATTTGAACTGAAGAAGCCGCTCTGGAGTCGCGCTGCTAGTATACTATTCCTACTCTCGCTGAAGGTTAATAAGTGGCGCATTTTAATGCCTACCCGAGGGGGAAACAGCTAACCAAATTTCTTGTACGTCAATGCCCACTAATGCCCAGTGGGCATTACTTTATTTTATCTTTATGATGCCCCAGCAAGGCCTAGTGCCTAAACTAATGCCTAGTAATACCTAGTAATGCCCAAAATTTGTACACCACTATGCCCTCAGTGGTTTCCCCATCGTGCCTACCTCTCCGAAGATACAATTCCATTTGTTACTATGCAGTATATTTGAACTAAAGAAGTACTAGTAACTAAACACATTTAGTCGTATCATCAGCTTCCTTTTCTCGGTGTAAAACGTTAATGTACACACAGTTGTACACGTGTAAGCAGTCTAGACAATAGGACCGAGCATAATCTAACGGCATCGTATGTACGCTGGTCGTGTCACAATGGTGGAGGTATCTGATGGAAGGGGAGGGTACGCATTGATATACACAGACCGCTTAATTACCGCCCCCCCTTTCTCTCCGTATATTCGATACGAGTTCTGTAATATCGCTGCGGGACACTTTGATGTCGCGCATGTCGCGCGAGAATACATTAATGTACGTATTGCATATTTGCGATATATTTTCTACGCGATTAGCCTCGTTTTCAACTGTATTCTCGGTATTAATTAAAGTAATTGCTACGTAATGCGGGCGTCATACATCTCCCTATTATGAAGCTGCACGGCAATGTCGATAATCCATCTAATTGTCCTTTGTCTCTGTGTATCCTCTGGAAACCACCCATACGAGCATTCGCTTGCGCGCGCGCGCGCAAGCGCGTTTCCGCGTTGGAGGGCAGGAACGAGCTCGCGGGGAGATCCATCTCCTTTTTTGTCGTCACCGGAGACATTTTCGTTCACGAGGGAGGGAAGAAATGGTGGAAAAGGGACGCGGCGCGCGCGCACGTGTCTGCGTTTGTACGATATTAACGATCAGCTCTCGCGCCAGTATTCGTTTTTACGCTCGCCGGTTACGCGGCCTATAGGCCGTACATTGTTCGCATTGGTCCCCAGCCAGTCATCGAGCATCCCGCTGTTAATTTAACGCTGTTAGTAAATTATGCGGCGGCTTTCAGACTGCGCGCCGCGCGATATCGCTTTTGCCACCGGCCATCCGCGCGCTATTTAGAACAATAATAATTCTTGTCGGTAATTTATAGCATCGGGCATCGATATACTTCCGCGGCCGGTTACGCGTCACCGATGGAACGACATTTTCGCTGTAAATAAATTCGAATCGCCGCGACGCCCGCCGACGCTATCGCCGCATGAAACCGTTCGCGCCACTCCATTACGCTTCGACTCAGCGTTGACCCGAAACGTTCGTTATTGATTTGAAATATTAGGCGCTTTGCCGTTTTTCCAACTTCATCAAAATTTATCTAAACTTCAGCGGAACGAAGAATGATATCACGTATACGTGTCGCTCAAACGTATTATTTTTAATCCCACGACGTGTCTTGAAATATATCATTTTTTCCCGCAATGTGAGATAATGGATGGGGAAAAAAGACTCGTCAACGGATGCCATTAGTTTCATCGCAACGATTACAAATCGCGCACGTGTGCGCGATGCAATTTTAATCAATCTGCAACTGTGCGACGTGCAAATTTTTAAGATTTTAAGAGAGACTCGTTTTATCACAGTACGATATTATGTTCTTTTCTCATGTCGACGCAGGAATGCGCCGTGGGATAAGGAGCCTCTTTTTATGGGTCTGGATAGCTCAGTTGGAAAAGCATTCGCCTAGCAAGCGGAAGGTCCTAGGTTCGAATCCTAGCACGTTAGTTTTCTCGCAGAAAATTAATAAGACACACCCCCTATTTATTCTGGACGCAAACCATTTTCCAATCAGACCTGACGTTAGGACTGAGAGTCCGAGACGAATTAAACTGTTGGTGCCTGTCTATTTTCCTCTTATCGTGCCGCCCGTGTTTCGTAACGGCGTAACGTCGCCAAGATAAGCCAGGCGTCTCAGGTTTGCGCTTCGACGCGCGGCGAAACCACGCGGAAAGTGCAATCGCCTCGAGCGTACAAGCCACGGGGAGCGAGCCATGGCACGAGCGCGATCGCGCGCGTGCGTGCGATCGACAGAGAAGTTCGTTTGCGCGATCGATCGTCAGCGGCCGAACGGTCTGTGCCGTGCTATCGCGCGGGTCTGCGCTGGGGAGCCGGCTATAAATATTCGATAACTCTATTGAGACGAGCGAGTGTAGCCTTATCGAATACTGGAAACGCCGCGGTACCTGGAAGCGAGAATGCCGGAAGAGATACGTGCGTTATAGTCTCGGCGAAGTGGGTCACGCTCCGCGTCGCTCCACGCTCGACGAGACGCGCGATGGTAATGGGCGGGATGGCTGATAACACTCGACAATGGAGCACGACAACGAGTAACGAGACATAATTGCGAACTGTCGTCTACGTGTGTTATCGCCAATATCTCTGTCCAGAGGGAGGACATAATTAATTCTTGGCTCTATTAAAAAATCCCGCTTCGCGTCACTTATCGCTGCGAGCGGCGAACAGATCAAATCGGGGCTGCGTGACGCAGCACGGCCGCGCGGTCTTGGACACTGGGATATTGCGTTTTATTCATCGCGCGGGTTACATCCACGTGCCTCTTTCAGCCGACGTGGTTTTTCTAAACGATCTTATCGAGACGACTGACGTTAATGTCGCTGCAGATTCGTAATCACGAATCACCGAGTGCACCTTTGCACGCTGACGGCGGCACTCTGTCCCGACCAAGTGTGCGTGTGTTCGCTTGAAATTAGGCGAAGCCTCAGAATGGAGCCTCGGCGGCACGGGCGTTGCGTCGTCTTCGAATATTAGTCGAGATCTCGCCGTAAGTGCGTACGCCGAATGGAGGAAACGCCCGTAGGCCGTGCCGGCGTGTAATTCCGAGTCACTCGTGTACACGTCGTAATTAAGCGGAAGAGATATGTCACTCCGCTCCGCGCGGTGCGGCGCGGTCCCCTCGCCCCGCGTATGCACGTGTACGCACGCGAAAGGGGTGAGAGCTCGCGTCGCAGCGCAGGCAGGTTCCAAGCGCGACTCGCCGGCTTTCCCCGACACCATCGATTGCGTCAAACAGTAATGTGGACTAATGCACGCCCGGCGCACGCTAATGTACGAGGGAGAGGGTTAAATTAAGGAGCTGATAAGCCTTATCGACCGACGACCGACTCCCGCATACGTCGGCACGAGCTTCGCGTGTCGGTGCGGATCCGTTCGAGTGGGTTGTAATATAGAGAGCGAGCGAGTCGCCCAAGTGAGTGTGCACGGGGATTGGTCCCGATGTTATCCAAGCATCTTAACGAGATCGAATGAGACGGGACTCGAGAGCGCGGATTCTCCGTATGAATGCTCGAGGAATGAAAGACGGGGATTGCAGCGTATCGCGACGCTGAAGCTACAAGTATTTAGATTATAAAATTGATTTTTTTTTTGTGGAGCCGCGTCGACCAATAACATTTTATTGGATTCTTTTATTAAATCCAATAGCACGCGTCATGGTATTGGATTGTTTAAAAATGTTGCTTTTTTTCTTGATAATCAAATATTACATTTCATGCTAAAATGACATACAGCTTTTTCATGAAAGCATATTTAATTGTGGAAACATTTGTGTTTTCTAAGATACAGCATATTTCTAGAAGCGTGGCGGTAAAGCTGAAGCACTTGCGACATTGATTTTGCGATTCTAAAACGTACGTGACGCTGTTAAAATAATTCGTGCGATTTAAAATGAAAAGTGGACATTAACATGGAAAATTTCATTAACTTTTTATATACACAATGTATGCCATTTTGCATGGAATTATCTAAAAGAGTCGGACCGCGCTCTCAAGAACAGAACAGCGCGACGACAAAGTGGTGATTGCATATCTCGTTCAGCTATCAAGAGCATGAAGCGGCGCACGACCTGAAGAATCTAACGGAACGTTTTATTCGTCGAATCCCTTAACCCGAAGAGAGCCATCCGGCGGCACTCTCGATTACAAGGGAGCAACTTTTTCTTCGCAGGCGACGACACGTCAAATTGTCGACGTGGATAATCGACGGATGCGATCGGGGTGAAGGGAAGAAGGAGCAGGAGGGAGCGGGAGGAGGTCTCCCTTTCGCGTGGTACATGCCATCACTCTGGGACGAGCTCGGCTCATCAATCACCGTCGTTCGCCAAAGAAACGATACGACGGTCGTTCGCAGCTTCGATAGAGAGTTAATTCCAGCCGAGTGCGCGCTGCTCGGCTCCGACCCCCCTCTCTCTCTTTCTCTCTCTTTGCTTTTCGAATCGTCAAACCGTACCCGTTCTATTCCTCAACGCTCAACTTATCACGCGGGTGTGTCGCACTCCACAACGGAGATCTTCCGTTTTGTCGCAGACGTCATCGGCGGATCCGCGCGACTAAAAACAACGGCGGCTGATCGTCCCGCTTCTTTTCCCGTTGCGTCACTCGGGGAGAGCCAGTTCGCGCAGATGCGAACGCGGATACGCGCGTCTCACGCTCCGAGAGCGCATTCGCGTTTAACTCGACTGCTCGCGCTTAAAATAATTACACACGCGCCCTTTTCCATCGCCGAGGACGTTCGCGGCGCGCAAAGAGTTTTAGCGTTAATTAATATGGGAGAGCGCGGACGAGAGCGTGGGCGGTGTTAATTTAATCAAACGCGAGACATCAATTTATCCCCGAGCTCCGGTTTCGCTTTCGCGCATTATCGCGCGTACGCGCAGGGCCCGGCTATTTCGAGTTCGTCGGTCTCTCGCGCGACGATCGGCGAAAACTCTTTTTTTCATTGAGGGGAGAGGAGGGCGGGGGGGGGGGACCATTCATCCCCGGAGTGAATCGCCATCGTAACTCGAATATTCGGTCGAGCGGCGACACACTCGGGCAACGTCCTTGTCGTCCACCGCACCGATTACTTCGGAACAATAAAGCTCCACCGGCGGTTTATCTGACGGCCAATAGCGGGACGCAACAATCGCAGGCGTACGAATTTCGCGGTGACGAAATGGCGCGTCCCGATCGATCGGCAATGGTGCCCTTTGTTGTGACGCATCGGATTGTTTTCCTGCTATTTTGGGGATAATGTCGGGACGCGAACGCGACTTTAAGCGACGCGGATAAAAGTCGATTGTAACGCGCAACAATCGCCGATTTATTTCAGGTGTAAAGGAGAGAGAAAGCGAGAGCGTGAGGACCGTCCCGATTTTCCGCATTGGTTTACGCGCGTTTGCCGGGGCAGTAAATCACGATCGAAATTCAGGCGCCGTAAATGCAAATAACACGACGATACTAAGCGATACTGAACGATGCTGAAATTTTGACGCAACCTGCGTCGCGCATTTTCGGATTCACGATATTTTATTGCGCGATTGTTTGCAAATGTAATAGAAATGTTAGCGATTCGGATAATACGTATGCGGATAATTCGATGCCGCGTTGATTTCACATCACACAAACAACAACATTTAATGGCACTAGCGCCGCGGCGATTTGCAAATGATAATTTCCCCCGGAACAACGCACAACGCGACGTTTTCACTTAATCATTCGGCAACAGGCTATTTGTGCATGATAATAAAATACAATTTTGCAAGTTGTTTTGCAAAATTCAATGCATAGCGTGTATGACAGACGCCGAGGTGATTAAAGCGAAACGCGAGCCGTCGAACGATCACTGCGCGTGATAAAAGTCAAGCGCGTCGGCGTTCGTTCCAGCGATCATTATAATTAGATCTTATCTTTCGATGGATCTTTTACGAGCTACCCTACGAGACGAGTCGTAACGCTGCTTTCATGCTCATTTCGCCGACGATCGGTCTGTCGCAAAATCTCTCTCTCGTTTTTCCCGCCAGCCTTAAAATCGACGTCGTATTCCGCTCGTACATCTCACGCGAGGATATCACTTCCACGATCGGCGAAGCGAACGAGGACATGTCGCGGCCGAGCTCGCTCTGTCTTCTCTGCCTCTCGTCTCTCCGCGTTGGCGATTACTTCGGGACAATAACGCTTTCCCGCGGTTTATCTGACACCGACGGCGCAACAATTCCACGGCAAACTTTACGAGGAGGGAACGGCGACCCAGAATCATTCCCCGGTCGTCCCGTGCCGTGACAACGTACGTATGATCTTCATCGGAGCGATACGCGGCTGGAGAGGAAACGACAGCGCGAGAGCGAGGGAGTGACACGAAGAACGAAGAGGAAAAAATAATAATCGGGAAGAAAGGGCGCACCGCGGGCTTTTCACGTTGTCTAACCGTTTTCTCATATTGTACTTGTGTCAAATCGCACTGGCCAGAGGCGTTCTTTTAACGGTCTTTCGACGGCTGTACCACCCTTCGTACTTTACTCTTTATAATAGCCAAAAGTATGTCCTTCGCTATATCTTTGAATCTTGTCTTCAGATTCACCTTCTTTCGTTGCACAAATATTTCCTTTGCTTACAGAGATTCTCTAAATTCTAAAAGTCTCTCGTAAGCAATTGCGCAGTTTAAAAATTCCAAATGGTATGAAAAGAGTAACGATAACACTTTTACTTTAACCCTGGCTGAGGTAATATTTTTCGCAACAAATTTTCTGTATTATTAAAAAATGCCAGGTATGGTCAAGAAAGCACTGACGTTGATAACACTTTGAATCGTCCACTTTGCACCTTTAATAGCCCGGCGATCTATTGTGCGCGTCGTGAGGAGAAACAACGTCTCCCCCCGACCTGGTCGGCGGCAGAGTTGAATCGGTGCGGCGTGGAGAGTTGAGCAAGTTATACCGTCGCGACACGGTTTCGCATTATCGATATAGGTTGCCCCACAAAACGAGACGCGACTTGCGTTCGCGGCGGGGGTGCTGTCTGACTTCTCCGGTCCCGACCGCGACTTCCAACTCGTTCGAGGTGAATCCTGCGGAAGTTTCGAATTACCCGGCGGAGCGTTCGTTAAACAAATGCCCGGGGCCATTTTGCGGGCTCACGCGGATGCTGATTAATTTTAGCTAAACCCGTAGCGTGAAACCGCCCGCTGTTTGTCCCCCCCGTAACCCGTCCGGTTGAAATTCCGTCGCGCGAGTTTTTAGTGGCATTATCAGGAGAGCGTGGGGGAGGGAGAGTTTCAGCAGCCGCGCGTAAACTCGGGGATACGTGGAGTAAACTACTTCATAGATATGCGCAAACGCGAGCGCAATTATGCGAGTAACATAATTGACAGCGGTGACGCCGCGTGTGGTCCTAGGCAGGAGAGAGAGAGAGAGAGAGTGAGTGGTCGGAGGGAATGCGCGGCCGCACGATTATGAGTGTCCGAAGTTTAATGCCGCAGCTTGGACGAATTTATTCACCTCCCATAATAACGGTCTTTAACGCAAATATAGCGCCGCCAACTGTTCATTGTTTCAAGTAACGCCGCGCAATCAGATGTGCAATTATGACCTCTCTCTCTATTTCGTTCGCTTGCTCGCTCGCTTTCGTTCTTTCTTGAAAACAGGATCAATACACGTCTCGATCGGGAGTTGATATTATCTCGCTTACGTACGGAATATTCTGCTCCAATTTATACGAGTCGCCTGGAGTTATTTTGAGATATTGCCGCGAATAATGCGACCAATAATGTTGTTTTCCATCGTGGCGGAGAGTCCTCTTCACTCGTGTCAAAGAAGCTCTTCCGAATGAAAGTGCGTTTATTTTGCGGCGCGAACGGTGTCAGCGTGAGAGAAAAGGATTCAAAGGTTATCGAAGCTAATTATACAAACTCCCTTTTGAAACGGAACGGTATATGCTGCCGCGATATATTTCAATTTCTAGTTGTTCCCTCGATAGTTCTCTAGATACGTACTGGTATGCAGCGGAGATAATATGCGGCTAAGAATACAAATATTATACTATACTTGTCAGTAAGTGCGTTTGTGTATGTGTCAGATGCGATATATGAATCGCTCATTTCACCGAGTTAAATATCTAAGACTAGACGATTGCCAATTAGCATGAGTGCAGCATTATCTATAATATCAGAATTATGTCTAATACGCGTTCCATTTCTGGCGACTCGTTTCACCGATTCGCAACTAGGAAAATACATTCGATAGATATATCGCACTCGCGATTTAATTCACGTTACTACCGACAGCTCCCGGCACTATATTTACAACAGCGTTGCGGACAATTCGTGCATTAGTTTACCTTTTTGTCACGAGACTAATCGAATCGCCCGAGAGCGCCGGGGTAAAAAAAGCGTGAAACGGCACGGTCGAAGGCACCGAGAATAAATATACCGAAAATCGTAGCAGCGTGCAGGTACGCACGGCGGAATATCAATTATCGAATGCACGCAGCTCGCTAACGCGTCGCCGTTGCGTGCATTCAATAATCGCGGTCGACGCGACGCGCGCGTTCATCGCGATCGCGCGCATCCATCCGTCATCGGCCGGCGCGTATCACGGCCGGTGTGTTTTTCTACCAATAACCGTGTGTCAACGACAGAGTGCATCTAAACACACGACGTATTAGTCGGACAAATATCGTCCCAGCGCCCGCGACGCCTCGGCGTTATTTTTTTCATTTCCTTCGCGACATTGGAGAAACACGCCCGCGCGAACGAAAAAGCGCAAAAGGGCGAAAAGTGAAATCAGAGTGACAGTGTGACAGGATTTTATACCAAAACCATGGCGGAATTGCCACGTGATCGAAACCAAAAAGATTAAAGGGCCGACAGAGAGTGGGCATACTAGTTATACTATGATTATACCGAGGGCCGATATAAAACGCGTTAGAGCACCTCGCCCGTGCATTAGCGGCCACTCTCGCGCGACGCGTTACGGTAATTCCCGCATGGTGTGTCTCATTTTTTAACGGCGAACGCGCGCGTCGCCGTGAGAATAATAAATACACGCGTATATACTCGCGCACTCCGGCGCTCTCGTCCCCGCCCGCGCGGTTACGATCTTGATTATTCGCGCCGAGTAATAACGCGTAGGGAATAAGAACTTTTGAATTATGCGCGCACTTCCGTTATTGCCGAGCCCTGAATGATTAAACGCCACAGTACAACGCGGATATTACTTGTTTTTCCTTCTATTTTTCCCCTTTTCGTGGACAGGACAAAGATGAGTGCGAACAGTCCAACTTCTGCGTTAGATTACCTGCGTTAGAGTCTTCTAATGCGTTACATTTTTTTACGCATGTCTCTCTCTCTCTCTCACTCTCTCGACAGAATTCGAAGCGTTCGGAAATCAAATTTCGCAGTTGATTCTCCGACTTGCGGCTGTGCCAATAACAAGGGGAGAAACGGAGCTTTTCCAGAGGGAATTATTGAATATTATTTTTCTGCCGATACCGTCTTGCATTCCAGTACGATATAATTCTTACCCAATCAAAACAAAGAGCTGTCGATAATTGCCACGTCGTGGCGTAAGTGTTTATCGTAAGAAAGAAAAGTGTGAAAGAAAATCCAGATTGTCCCATGGCGTCGGGAATAAAACCAACGCGCTTCATTAAATGCCGGGAGAAAGAAAAGTTCGTTCCACTTTTCCCAGCAGCGACATCGAGTGACATCTAAAAAGCTAACGGCGATGACGGTCGCCGGTAATTAATTATCGGTAGCCTCGACCGACTTCGCACAGGTATTAATGGCTCGTTATGCAAACACAAGGAACATACCGGGCGAAACGCGCGACCCCGCGATCGTTGCACCTCGATTAATCGATTCCGCTCGTTTTCGTACGCGCACGGCTACGCGATTCTGTTAACGTCATCGATTTAAGTGCCAGGTCTAATTTTAAGGATTCAAGTGGGCGTAAAATGCAAATCGCCGTTTCAAAAAGTTGCGAAATCAACCGCCGGGTATCCGCGACTCTCTCGGTTTTCTTCAAGTGGATTAAGATCGCCCGACGAAGTCTCGGCGCGGCTAAACTTTAATATCGTTCGCAGGGGAGCCGTCAAAGACATTATTGATTACGCGTTTCCTCTGATGAGGTATCGCGTCTTGAATTTTCATAAACAACAGAGCATCCCCCCCCCCCCCCCGGTCAAGAATCGACCGAAACGTTCGGTTTCTTTCTTGTCTGTTTAACCTTTAGAGGGCCGGACTGGCCACTACAGTGGCCAGGAGCAAACTTGAAAATTTCTCGGAGCATGTAGATTACATACGATTGTTTTCTTTTTAAAATTGTAAAATTGTAAAACGGACGGTGTATGAACCGTCTGCGGTACTGTTAATATTCGTATTATTCGATTGGATTATGCGCCCATATTAGAATCGGTGTTAAAAAAATGGAAGAGTCGCGATTTTTTCGAACGGTTGAACAACCTGGTAGCGACGGCGCTATTGAAAGAGCCGGGTCGAAAAGACATAAATTTAATTCACTGTACGAAAGATGAAAAGGATGAATTTTGCTGACTCGCGGTTTTCGATGGCCTAAATGATGCACCGATATCGATTGACGTGTATAACGTTTACTAGGTCAATGGATCTGATTTCGTTCTATTTTTACATCTGTACATCTTTACATATGTGTCGTAAAATAATAAAATATACCGAGAAACTATATAGCTAAGAAATACGATAAATTCGGAACAGGCGGATTCAAGGTGGAAACAATGGATCACATTTCTTTTTTTCAGCGCAAAGAATGAACTAATACTACTGGTTCACTTTTTCTATTTGCGAAGCATACTCGATATATAAAGACTTGCATTAATATTTGCGCGCGCGACGAACATACGTTTCGGGGGGAGATTTTGTATTTTCCAATGCTGAAACTTTTAATCCACGTGAATATTTTGGTTTGCTTTTTGGGTCAAAAGTATTGAATATCAATTTTCTTTTATTTCTATTGTGGTTTGCATTTATGCATTGCCATTTTACCATTATAACGTTTGGTAAATAAGATTATAATGTATCAGTTTTACAATTTAAAAAAAACAATCGTAGGTGAACAGTAGATCAACGACGCTCGAATAAGAGGTCATAAAGTGTTATAGGTTCTAACGGAAAACAAATCTGATGAAAGAAAGACCCTAAAAAGAGCCGCGGCAAATGTATAAATGATTTTTAATTTTTTTACTTTATTGCGAAAAATTAACCTCAGCCAGGGTTTGAACCTGGACCTCCTCACTAGGCGTCTCACCGATTCGACCACCGAGGCGTGTACTATTACATTTTTAAATGTAACCATTTGATACTTTTTTTATTGGACATAATACAGAACTTTTTAATTTATTTGCTATTTGGTTATAGAACTGTGGTGCAATGTACACAGTGTGGTTTAATTTTAATTTTTTTTTCTAATTTTATCGTTGTACTTGTTTGTACTTGTAAAAAAACCGTGTCCATAAAAAGAAAGTTTAATAGAGTAATAATACTGTATGATTTAAGTATTTTCGGAGATTTATTTACAAAGATATGACCTAAAGAAGTTCAGGCGCTCCACTGTTTCAACCTTATATGAAAATAGTAACGGCATAACTTATTAAATTTGAAACAACTGCGTTACGAGGCAAAGAATAAAGTAGGCAATGCCACAAACAATAAGATACGATTGCAATACGAAATAAAGGATTTATGTGAAAGTATGCAGTTGTAAATACAGAAAAAGAAGTTATTATCAACCGTTTTATTGTAATACGATACGCGCGTTAAAAGTTTATTTTAACATATCACAAAGGTGATTAGTTTATTACGCGTAACTTTGATGGCGGTACGAAGGCTGATTTAATTATCTTTCATTGTAGCACCACCCATCGATGCGCACCGGTATTTGAAGTTTCAGTTGTCGACTTCGAGTTGATCCGACCACGCCCGGATTGAGGTCGAATTTACCTGATTAAGTCCGGACCAAACTCGAGCGCCTGATAATTTACGGGAGCTCGACGATATCGGATAACCCATTAACTTTTCATCGGTTCAGGTTATCCGACAAAATGTAGATCACTCATCTCTGCAAGGCCGCCCCCTTACCTTGACAACGTCGGTTCGTGCGTCACAAATGCAAACACGTTTGCGTTTGCGCGCCGAAAAAATTAAATGGATTAAAATCTACTACGGTTTTTTTACACAGCCCTCAAATCACGTGCGCCCCGGGTTCTCCGGTTTAGTTTACGTCGATAAAATGCCGTATCGAGGGCGAGTTGATAAACGATCGGAAACGATCGCGTTTATACGCTCGAATATTTAATAGAATAGGACTATCTAGTTGTAACGCACGCGCTCGAGTAACATACATACGCGTGAACGTGGTAGTATCGTTTCGCACGCGTCATTTTCTGGTTTGCGCGACATGTTTGCGATATCAGCGGATCGAAGAACGAGCGTCGAAAGTGGGTATCGATGGCAGGCACACCAGATACGCCTGCCATATTGTGTGGCCCGGTATCGATTACAACTATGGAGAAAGCATCGTGCATAGGTGACTGGTACGTGCGCAACTATCGCGGCCAACGATAACCCATCGGCGGTGCTCGCGTGCATTCGCCCGTCATGAAAGTATCGGCACCGGCCCTTTGTGCGCGGCTGCCGCGCGAATCAACTGTCCCTCGCATGCCACTTGTTGATGCGAACAAGCGCGAGCGAAACGATTCGGGCGCGTTGCTAGTTAAACGCGCACGCACAACCGCGTCTACGTCTCCTCGAACATACCGAGCGTTCTCCCGGCACAAACGATCCCAGAAACCGATTCCGGAGGTCAGAGAACCGCGGAAACGACATGTCGCTCGCCAAGTGTTTGTCAGAATGAAAATTGAATCAAGGTAAGAATAGATCAGCGTTTTGATAAGTCAAGAATCTAAATTTCTGAAAATAGAATTATAAGCTCAATAGATGTTTCGCAAAGTAGCGCACGATGTACTTTTAGATTACTTATCTGGAAAATGCAATGATGTTTCGTCTCAACTATATTGAGCCATCGATACGAATTTCGTCGATTTTCCAATTTCCTGTCTCGTATACATTTAAACTAAGTGTGCTCACCTTTTTTTATCAAAAGGGTCGCGTTAAAACTGGTACAAAGGTGAGTTTTATTTTTGAAAATCCGTAGAAAAACGAAATATCGTTATTTTAAAACTCTCTTGTATTGTGACAAAATTTCTTGACGGGTTGGACAAAATGTGATATGATCTGATCGCGAGGTTGGGGAGACCTGATCCAAACGAGTCTCGCATATGACGTTTGTCGCGGAGCGGACAAATCCCTGAAAGTATTCATTCGGTTTCTCTCGTTTGCCTCGTCCAATACCATCGTTTGCGCGAGCTATTCAACGGCATCTCTTCGCGCCCTCGTCTCAGAAAGGGAGACCCCGGCAACACGGTGGGACACGAGACATCTTGAGGTCTCGGCATTACCGAAAAAAAAAAAACGCAAATACTCGCGGCACTCATAGAAGTGGCCGTCAACATTTTTCACGCCCCCACACTTCTTCCACAAAGCTGAGAATGCTTTCGCGCGAGCTACGAGTGTAAACCGGAGTCGGCACAACGAGTCGATCGTTACACAGCGCGCATGTATTGTACGTGACCGCACGCATCATGCGGGAGACAAAGACCTGTATTCTCGCGGCGTATTTAGGGCTAAACACACGGCTGTTCTGCTTCTCATTCGTGAGTTGACGTACAACGTAAGTCTTTGCGTTAGACAAATAAGGCGTGCATGCTAAACAGGCATTTTGGCGCAATTGACATGTATGTTAAGGGGATCCTAAAGCGGTTTGTTTTATCGACATTCTTTGTTAGAGCTGTGATCTTTGAATTGGCTTTATGGAAATGCAAAACTCTTTTACGGAATTAAAGCACACCGCAAAATCTAGACTATGCTGGTTGACTTTATATAAAAAACGAAAGAAAAATTTTAATTTTTCTATTTCTTAGCACACTTGACGACAATATTTGCTTGATACAAGAATGTATAGCTAATAAAATTGCTGCTTTTTCGTAAAAGTTGCAAATTGATTGGCTATAAATTTCTCGAACCGAGTAGAACTTGGAATGAAAAATGTCGATAATTGACGTTTTTGATTTCTGATCGAGTTCGCCAGCGGCTTTAGGATCCCCTCAAGTGAAATTATCGCGGCAACGGCGACGATGGGAGAGCAACAAATTCGGCCACCTCGCGACCAAGCGAATCATTCATGATTTAAGCCGACGATTACCCGTGGCATCTAATTCCCGACCACTTTGTCGGCTTCTGACCGCTCGATTTTCCCACGGAGGACCATCTCGCCGAGAGTGCGTCCGTCACAAGCACACGTGTTTTGAACATTATTTAATTATCGCGGCGAATCGATCAGATTGAATTTCGTTGCATTGTGCAGTACTGTTATTGATCACAATGGGAATAATTTTATATTCTAATGAGGGGCTCAAATATGGAGATCCATTTGCATAGCACGTACAGAGGCGCGTTAAATATTATATGTCAGATGCGACGTAGACGCGCTCGTCGAAGCAATTCGCAGATCCGACTAACTAATGTACCGTCTCTTCGTTAATGTACCGGTTCTTCTACAGATGTGTGTATCCGCGTATATTTGTGTGTATGTGTGTGATTGCAGCGTGTCACCGAAACAGCAGGTTCCTCGTGAATCATGAATGACGATCGATAGTCCGCACTCGCGATAGGACGTCTTTCCGCGAAATCCGGCTTCTCCGGCATCGACGTATACACGCGTGTCGGAGACAAAGAGAGGCGGGGAGAGGACGAGGCCCCGATTGATTCGAACACTGAAAACGATAATGCCTAGCATAATAAATGCGCGCGGTAGGGCCAACTCCCGGCGACATACGCGATTGATTTATTAGATCCGGCGATGTGTGTTACGCGCATTAAGGACCGACAAACACCGGGCTCTAATCCAATTAATCTGACCGTGACGATCGTGATTTCACGTATGGTTGCGCCTGCTCGTGCGCGCGCGCGTGCACGCACGCATAAGTGCACGTTACACCGTGTCGCGCCGCATGTAATTAGTTTCATTAGCGCGACACGCGTGTATCGACGATGCAGCCACTTTGATTAAATAAGCCCGGGCCCATGCTTCAACAACTGCGCTCGCAGTTACGAACACGCCGTAAAACTGCGAGACCTCTCGCCACTTTCGGTTATTCGTTGATCTGCTGATTCTCGCACAAGTAATAGACTCCTAATGTGCGATAGCGGAGTTTCTACTTAATTAATAGGCGTCATCTATTGTGAATTTATTGCCCTTGGAGTGAAATCTGTTTAGTGGAAAAATGATTGTTAGATCGTGTAATCGTTGCGAAAATAGATTTGTGATTGAATTTGGACGTTGAAAACCTGCTAGCTCGTATTGGAATTCTATCTCACAACAGAGGACTGTTCTCTATAATTGATTTACAGATTCCTTTCCCTTTGTTTCTTCTATACAAATTATGTATGATCGTTTAAATTCCAAGACAATAATTTGTATAACTTAAGAAAGCATTTCTATCGCTTCTAAATTTTATTAATTTATTTTATCGCGTTAATCTTAGATCACAGATATTTGTTTTATTGAATATAACACAAGTAAATAATACACAAAATATCTCGCGGATAAAATTAGTATAGTACTGTACGTAAAAGGCATGATAGTGTAGCACTGTTGTAATGCATAATCAAAGAAAGATTAGTGCGGAATGATATCATGTCATAAGCGTCACTCAAGGCTAACATTAATGCTGTTTGGTTTTCGCGACGAGATTGAAAATTTAGTCGCGCAGCAATGTTTAAAGGCTGACAGGCGAATTTCGTTATATTTCAACGAATCCTCGATGCATTTGCAATGTGACTCGTGTCGAGTGATCGTTAACCGATAAATATGCAGTTCGGTATGTGAATCCCCGATCGTGAGTACTCGGAGAGCAAATTGATTGACATTGCAACTTCGTTAAAGGCAATAGCCGAGCGACGCTGACTGTTCCCGATAGATTATTTTAAAAAATAGACATGGAGAGTCGATAAGAGCTGCGTCGACGCATAAAACCACTTTGTTTCGCGTCGACAAATACCGGGGCCGTGTCTGCTCGCGCGATGTAAAATTCGTGTCTCACTGACCTGAAAACTACGGCCGGTCGCTCGGTTTGGTATTGCGTTATGCGTTATCATAACTTCATTCCGCGCGAAAATCAGATTATGCCGCGTGTCGCGATACCGTCCGTTCCCGAGATCGATACTCGCATTCTGTTATCGCGTCGACCGACGTAAACGGCCGGTGCGGTATGACCGTTCCATAAAATTTCATCGCTGTCGATCGCCCAAGTTTTCGCTAATTATCCCGCGGACGCGCTAATCAGGTTGGCCCGCTCATTTGCCGACGAATTAACTTTGCTAGAAAATTACCGACACGTCCGCTTCGCTGCGCGCCTATGCGCGCGCACATTTACGAGGCGGGCCTGTAAATTTTACCGTACCATTTCCATAAATTATTACTATGCCGATCGGATTAGCTTGTTGGTTAGTAATCGCATTCAGATTTATTCATCGGCAGTCTGATACATTCGCTTTGTCAAATGACGCTTTAAAATCTCGCGGTGCGGTTTCGCGCCCGCCGTTAATCTGACCTTAGTTAGAGGTTTATTTTTTACGAATATGTAATATGTAATATCGCGCACTTGATGAACTCGACATGTATGATATATAACTGGCCCTGATTGCTTCATCACACGCTGTATATTATATTGACTGCGGAGTAAATGGAGAGTGAGAGAGAGAGAGAGAGATAGAGAGTAAAATTACCATTTTAGATTAGAATGTATTAATTGATACAGAAGGTACAGGTATTCGTATTACGGTTAACTTTACATCTAACTCTCCTCAGGCAAAATGTATATTTGTATATTTCGATCGACTTGTCAAAATTGTTAATTTCAAATATGCCATGATTCTAATGTCACGGAGGGACCGATATGATTACCACGTGTCTAATTGGGGCTGGCACAACCCCAATAAATAGTAATATTTGGGACAGCTATATCTGTGCTTGTCATACCCACATTGGTATGATAAGTAGTGGAGACAACTATATGCGTTTTGTGCAGCAAACTTAGTGAATGCTGTAAGTGTAATTTCATTTTTTGGAACAAACCGATCTGTTCAGTATAGCGTATAATATATGGCGTATAAAGATGGAGATCACACATGCGATAGTTTTTCCGTTTTTGCAACAAGCATGGGTCTTTACGACATACAAGCAAACGGCGTATCACGTTGTTCACTTAGTGAAGTGCAAGGTACTAATAAACTGTTTAGTATTGATTCCAATTGTCAATTTCTGTCACCTCCATACCTCTAACAAATGTTGCAACACAAAACAATGTTTATGCGGCAACATTTTAATTTTAGTTATTTTTGCCTTAGCCGGTCTTGCCGCACAATTATTGCTTATTCAATCTGCGACTCCGATCAACTTTGTCCTACTTCTTCCGACGGTGAATTTCCTCAGTGAGTAAAATTTGATGTGCGTGATTAATTCGACATTTAAGTTAATCTGCACTCCAATCGAACGGATATAGATTCACGAACGATTGATAGCCTGCGGCCAATTGTCAATTAATGTAAATCGCGAGGGCGAGGCTTATCGGTCTCTCACAACGCGTCAAAAACCCTGCTGTACAGTTATGCGGTATGCGAGAGTAGTTTTACTCCTGTCGCAAATGTTGATGGTGACAAAAATTATTATTCGTCGCGTCCTACGATGAAATGACGAACACTTTTGCCGCCAAATTATATTGATTACATAGCAGCGATGCCAATACATAATATAATAACTCGTATTCTCACTGTGTGTTGATCGTTAAATACGACTGTCCGAATTTTCATTTCGATGTCAAATTGCGAAATCTCACATTAGGCAAAACCGTACTCGGCATCAAACGACCGCATTAAGCGTCAAATGCGCGATGAATAACGATCGATGTTACGTGACGTAACGTAACGCGTGCTGTATCGTATGCATCACCGTGTCTCCGTGTCCCACGTTTTTGCAAATTTCACGACTCATGTCTCCCCGGAGCGATGATGTAACGGCACACGCGGCATCCAAGCGTGTTACTGCGAGAAGAACGCGAGATTTTTCCTACTCCACGTAGGTACTTAGCGAAATGGGGGCGACAAGGGCGCGGAATTCTACGGGGGTTGCACCGGCGCCGGACATGCGCGTCAACGTAACGGGGTTTTTTTTTACAGCAAGCCGAGACACCCCGCAAAAGTCGGGGCGAGGGGGACACGCAAGCGCGGCTGATACACTAGATGGCTCAATTTGGCTTGGCTCTTTCCGTGAGCTAACACGAGGGAAGTGCAATGCTATGTAACGCGAATGTATCGATGCGAGAAATCCACTTACCTAACTCGATACGCGATTCGGTACCCCGACGTATCGAGTGACGCCCGTGCCGTATATCGTTCGACTTACGCAAGGCTCGCTTCCGCGTCACCCGATATATATACACCGGAGATCCCGATACCAGACTCACTCGATTCATGCAATTGATTTTGCTGGTGCAACGCCAAACCGCACTTGGCCTTTCGATTTTTTATCTGGTGAGACTAAACATTTTTTTTTGGGGGGGGGGGGTTGTAACTGTATAACTCTAACGCGATATAGAATCGATGCAGTTTAATCATTTCGAGGCACCCTAATTTTAATATTACGGTTTTAATTTACGATATATCTTAGGAGAAGAAAAAGCAATATTTCAATGTCATAATGGTGTCACGCATTATTATTAAAATTACCATTTGGAATTTTTACACATCCATGACCACCTTTGGTTCATCGAATAATTAAAACCGGGGTTGGGAAGAAGGAAATTTATGACTGGTATGACACGTATATAAATTAATGAATACTGTTTAATATAATAGAAAAGGTTTCTATACACGAGAGATTTTTTTCTCGCGATAAAAATTAGAGACCGGCAGAGTTTAAGAGTAAAACTGACGCGAACAAATAGCTTAAAAAACTGTTTAGTCTCAAAGCGTGGAAGCGCGCGGCAGCGCGGCGTTCTGCAATCTCTCGCTCTTTCCCCGGATGTAACGAACGATATATTACACCCGCGCGGGTAAATGAATGAGGCAGAAAAAATATTCTCTCGTTTCAGCGCAGCGGCGCAAATGAGACGCCGGCATATTTCATGGCGCGGCGCGGCGCCGTTAAACAGGGTTATTACACGGAGTGGGGCTTTGAGGAAAGGATCTTGACGTTCCCTCGAATCGCCCCGCACGGTTTACCCGCTGTTTGCGAGTCATTTTTCAACGAGGTGGGAGAGGGGGCGGACTCCGTTTAAATTTCCGCACTTCAGTTGCTGACCGGCGGGCGCGGCACACTCTACTTTCCACCGCGCCGGCGTTTGTACATTATCCGGAGAACTTCGTCAGTTATGAATGACGTTCCCCCAAGTTTCCTAAAGACACGGCGAAGAGAGTTGTCCGGCGAAAAGAGCGAGCTAAAGAAGGACAGAGAGATAAGAGCGGCTGAGCTAAATACAGCCGTGAAATAACTCGCCGTTGAGAAACACCTTTTATAAAGAGTCTACCGATGAATAATTTGTTTTCCTTTTTGTCCCCCCTCTCTCTTCCTCTCTCTGTCCCTCTCTTGTTTTCTTTGTAAAATTAATAAATAAAATTGTGTATAGAAATCAAATTTTTAAGGGGGAAAGTAAATTTGAAATAATAATTGTATATATCGTTAATATAGTATGAATAATATAATAATTGTCAAATATATAATTTATAAGGTCGCAATTAACTATAACAATTAATAATTAAATCAAAAGGGATACTATAATTCTATTAATTACATTCAAACATTTTAATATAATTAAAATATTTCAATGTACACAAAATTTATAGATAATTAATGATTTTGTTGTATTCTTACTCTTTCCCCCCGTCGGACAAACCAGCTCATTCCTCGTCATTTTCGCGGAATTTAACGCGGAATTGTGCACACGCGGTATTAATGCAACGCGCTTTCTGCGCACATATTCCCCGGGAGAGCAATGCGCGAGCCGGCGGAAACGTATTGAAAAATAAGCGCGCGATGTAACAAGCAGCGCGCACTAAATTATTTAACTTGTACGCGCGTGCTTTATTCACCAAGGAGCGATTCTGCCCGTGGATAAACGTATCGAAATCAAATTACGTCATCAATAATGCCCCGTTCCGCTCGTGCTTCGCGATTTCGACTTCGCCGCGGGGCGAGTCCGCCATTTACCCCGGCGAATGTCCTCGATTATGCCCGAGTGCGCCTTGCTTCTTCCCCCTCTGGCTTAAAGTTGGTTCAACGCTTAATATTTAACTATTCAAGTCAAACTTTAATCTCTCTCGGTGATTTCCGTTTCAAATTCTGTTGTTTTCTTCTCCTTCCTCGTGTATTAGGCTTAAATCCTGTTTTATCCGGTTCGTTCTGGTACTTTGACCATTTGGTTTTACTTCATCTTCGATAAGCTTCGATGTGCACATATTTTTAAGATTGAGGATTATTTAAAAGTAACTAAAATGAGATTCCCCATAAGTGAAATATGTAATTCTATTTTAATAAGTCTTCTTATTCCATCACGATCAGTGCTTACGATCGAGCGATGTCGCGTACACTTTTGTCCGAATGTAGAGAGAGATAAGAGGAAGGAGGAAAAGAGATTTTCTTTTTTTTCCAGTTTATCTGATCCTTTTCCTTTGTCATCCGCGCGGAAACGTAACGGGCGTTTTGGCGCAATAAACATCGCGGTTCGACCCGTGGACAAAGATCTCCACTTTACTGCTACGTTTTTAGATGCTCCCCGGCGAATACCGCGCGGTAGCGTCTACGTTTCTTCTGGCAATAAAGCTTCATCCTCCGCGGCATCGCGTCCCCGGGCTTTCGCGCGAAACATCGTGTAAACGGGGAAATATGGTTCAAAGTGTAAATCTTACGCGTGCGTGAACGCGCAGTGCGGCATTCCGAGCGGCAAATAACGCGCTTGTGAGAAACTTAGACCCTCTTAACGTCCTGTAATTCCAGTTGCGCCGCTATCGCTCCGGGAAATCAAGGCGATCCTACGATGACGAGCCCCGAAGAAGTCGCGGAGTGCGATCTCGCGCTTTTGGCGAGGTCCGAGGGTTCCATTAAATTTCGTTATTACTTATTAACAACGACGGGTCTTTTCGCGACGTTCTCATCGAGTGTAATTATCCGAGGGTGCTCTCCGGGGCAATATTTCAGCATTCTGCGTCCGATTGCGCCCGAGAGCGAACGGCGCCGCCGCGCCAGTCGATGCGCCGCGTATCGACGATGCATTCCAATTCCGACGAGAGTAATCTCTTATTGAAAAGACCGACGTGATTACGGTCGCGTGTTTAATTTAGGAGCGATTCAGATTGCTTTTGAGATTTGCTCTCCGGCGCGTCGCATCCCCCTCGCCTTCTTACATTCTCTTTTCCCGCTTGTATCCGCGTGCGCACAGTCTCGTACGGGTACGAGACGACGCGTTGTCGAGCGTATAATTCCCTCCGCGTGGACGCGACGTTATCGGGAACGATCCGACTCGGTCGCGATACCGTCACGCCGGTGTCGTCAAAGACGTTCGTTCTGTTCATCAATGACCCGGCAAGGACGTTCGAGCTTCCATGCGTAAAATTTACCGACGATCCCACGTCCTGCGATTCTCATATTTTGGTGCTCTCGAAATACAGGAGGTAGACAAAATAATATGAATATTTTGTCTTGTATCGTAAGTTTTTACATGTAGGCAACCCTGACAACAAATTAATGTTTCGATTATCTTTTGTTTCTTTTGTCACTCGTTCAGCTGTCTCTTTTATTGCGGTAGTTTTGTTTCGTTTGGACACACGATCCTAGTTAGCATTCGACGGTCTGTCAGCTAATTTTAGTTTTCATCCACTATTCTGATAAGGTCTTACTATGTTTTGTGTATGTCATAATCGTGGAGACTATTGCTCTTAAAATATGAAGCAATTAAGTTGTTTTAGTTACAGACACTTCTACTAAACGAGCACCAATGATTTGTCCTCATTAGAAGTTTAATAAGTCACTCGTTTTATCGTTCGCTCGTACTAATCGTAGCTGAACACAACGTGTAATATACTGAGACACGAACTATAGAATATATAGTAATAATAATAATAAGTTCATTGCTGTGCGTAATATACATAGGTGCAAAGATAGAATAAGAAGTAGGACAAGAATGTCGAAACAATAAACTATGCAATGTTATACACGCAAATAGTGAGATGCCAGCAAGACTGCTGATATGAGTCTCACCAGGAAAAATGAGTGACGCGAGATATACAAGTATTAGAGTGCGAGCTCATACACGAATAATAAGTGAAAAGAGAAAACAAAAGATAATCGCAACATTCATTTGTGTCAGGGTGTCGTGTGTAAAAATTTACGATATAAGACATGGTGTTCATATTATGTTCATCCCCAGTAGACGCGACTTCTATACCGATTATGATTACGCGTGAAATGAAGAAATCTCTGAAAAACTTTTTCTGTAAATATATTTTTTCTCGTACTGATAAAGAGGAGGAACTTTCTTGTAAATTCTTAAAGCTTCGTACCGTCTCGACTCTTATCAGAAAATAGCTGCAGTTGGTTGTCCGCCCGGCGTATTCTTTTCTTCGTTCTCTCCTGGTTTACATCGCTAACGAGAGACACAATCGAGAGATACTTCTGCTCCTCGGCCCCGGCTACGGACGTGTCGCGAATCCGTCATTATTCGCGGATTCCTCTCGGACAAGGAAATATTATCTGCCGCCTGTCTCGCCCAATCGTTCGTTACGCGGCTCTCAGAATTCGGGGCCGGGAGGATACTTTTTCCTTCGTTAGTTTCTCTCGCGCCGCGAATAATTATTTCCCCGAGACGCTCGGTATCGATCTCGCTAGTTTCTCGTAAAAAAGCTCTAGATTGCATCTCCGTGCTTTGCCGTCTCACCTCGAGTTCGCAACGTTCCTCGAAGAGAAACCGGTGTGAATTTTTGCAAAGTATCCTACAGCGGCGAGTGACTTAGGATCGATTACATCGCACTCGGTTCCACTTTAATTATTGTTCTCCGAAATCCGGAGACATTCGAGGTCGCGGTGGATTAAGCCCGTAGTTTGCAAAGTTTGTCTCGTACGTAAAACAGTTCGAATCGAACATATAATTGCGAGAGCAATGTGGACTTGATTCTTTCCATCTCCTCGAGGACTTGGTACATCCGTACTGACATTCTTCGTATTGGCGCCTCTATCCGGATTATCTTGTCTTGGAAAATCAGTTTTAGCCGATTTGAATTTTTCATTCGCTTATTTTTCAGCCGCGCTGTCCCGCGCTCTCTCCGTTTTTCCGTCCGGGGTTTTCTCTTCCGCGAGCTCTCGTGGGATTATCTCGCCCAAGAAGAAGCCAGTGTTGTCCCAACGAAATTGAAGTGCACCCGGCAGGCTCGGCTAACACGACGTAGACCGCGCGTAAAGGGACATTCGCGTAGCGGTCCGAGAGCAGTAAGACTTCCACAGGCTGGGTTATTTCTCGCAAAGCTCGCTCCGCCAGGAGGAGCGTCCCATCGCGCGCGTTTTCCGATGTAAATCGAGACGTGTCGGGCACACGTAAAAATTCCAGCTTTTAATTTAATAAAGGAAGGGAACGTTCTTCACATTATTACAAATGGGAAAATGTGGAAAGTTTAATGCACACGTCCGGCAAGAGAAGAGGAGAGGGAGATTACTATTTATACGTCAAATTAAATTATGACCGAGAGGCTCTGCTTTAATTTCATAATGCTTTTCAATTTTTAATAAAGATATCGATTTACATTGCAATTATCTATTTATTGAACCGAATTTCTATTTTGAAATCTCTGTTTAATTATCGTTGTTACTAATAATGGCGATGATTGCGACGCCGTGAGTGACATACTTTAACTGCACATTTCTGAAGCTTTTGGCAACCGGGACGTCTCACAAGTGGGGTCGTTAGAGCGATTCTACCGCGAGAATTGGGGCGAGATCTGCAATATTTATCGCGCTCAACCCCCCCCCTTCCCTCGACATTTCCGCGGCGCCTGAAACAGTTATAAACTTAATGTCCTCGGAGGTGAGATCGCATGCAATTCGAGCGAGTTTTCACGACGCTCTCTCGAGCCGGCTCTTTCGCGCTCCACGCGAGAGCTGGAGGGGGTTTAATCGCGAACGTTACGTCCGAAAGTGCAACTTAAGCCGCGCTTTTTGCACAGGTGTCTAGCTGAAATAAAACGCCGTAGGTAAGCTCGTAGCTAGGTTGACAGTGTCGTTCATTAGTCACAGTTGAACCCGTGCACCGTGGTCCTTCGAGGTACCTTTTCGCGTACAGTTCGCGGCCGTGTGTGCGTGCGCCGAACGGGAATCGACAGAGCCATGGGGAAGCCGTTAAAAAGTAATGGTCGGGCTCGGGCTCGCCCCGGTGCCACGACACCCTTGGCACGTGCGAAACTTTAATGACTCTCGCTCAGAGATCGGCCTTCGCCGAAAGGGGCCTCACCACCGCGCGGCGGGCCCCCCTTCTCGTTCGCGCGTCCACTTGTGTGGCGTACCGCGCGAGATGATCCGCACTTCCGAGGGTGAGAAGAGTCGATGGCCGTCAATCGCCGCGATCGCGATTGGCGTGCCGCTGAGAGGCCGGAAATTAGGTCTCCCGCATCGTCGCGCGTGGCACACGTGCGCGTGCGGCGCGCTGACGTGTGCTCGGGGCAGCACGTGACAGAACGCGACTCGTCAGCTGACTGCGTGTCAATAACGCGGTACGTTTCTTAACCGAGGTTGAAGTGACACCGCAACAAAGTTCCCGTACTCGATATCCCACGTCCGATATTGCGGCTCGCGCAAATGCCTCACGATGATTCCAGCGCGAACGCCGCGTCTCTTTCCCCAATTTCGCTAACGCGCGGTGACTGTTAAAAAATTGACACGCGGAGTGAAAAATATCGGGCTTCCACTTTGTGAAAATTTCAATTAACACTTCTAATTTTAAGTTTGCAAATTTTATCAGTTTCATTCTTGGAATTACTGATAACTTCACCGAGACACCGACCGGTCTCGCTGGACTTATCGGCAATTTCATTAATCGTGTTTCTACAAATCTCTTTCAATGCATAAATGATTACAGCACCCACGTACATGTTCGTTGCGCTCGCGGCGGGTCGTTGTAGAATCGATAATCCGCGACTTCTTGCCGATGGCTACGTCGATGCAAAATACGACCGCCAGTCTTGAGTATCATCGAATCGCCTCGGCTGTCACCCGTATCATTCAACCGCGGTGTGGCGCGTGCACCGCGTTTCGCGTCAGCTGGAATAACTGACGGAAGATGCGCGGGCGTCCACCGTGATGGACGTCGACACGCAGGAGTGGTCCGGTCTTAACAGAGGGACGATCGTGCGTTTAATTGCCATTTCACGAGCCGTTCCGTCTTTCTTGATAAGCAATCCACCCACCAGTCACGGACATTCGCACGCCATCGTTTACCCTGCGAAACAGTCGGTCCTTCTCTCCCTTCCCTTTCGGAACACGTGATAAATATGCCCCCCCTTTCTCTCTCTCTCTCTCTCTCTCTTTCTCTCTTCTTTCCCTTCCAGTCCGCCTCTTGTTCCTGGCCTCCACCTCGAACGTCTCGCACGGCAAGAGCGCTCTTTCCGGAGAAGTTCGATCTGCAAAGTTTGACGGGCGAGTCGTAACTTTGGACACGTTCAATATTTTCGAATCGCGCCACTTGCCGGGCGGCCCCCAGGAACTTATATGTGTGATTTGTAGAGGTGGCTCCGGGGGTCGGACGGTGGACCGGATGAATCGGACTCCGGTCAATTTTTTAGCATTCGCGGAACAATCGTGGCACACTCGGGGAGCGGTTTCGTCGATTGTATCTCTCGGCACGATTGCTCGCTGAAATATTGGCTCCCGGTTATCGGTTCCGCGAAGATCGTTATTAAATTCATGAGACGGTACCGTTGCCATGTATATTTATAAAAAATACAATCGCGTCAGAGGGTAGTTCTCAGTATTGCATGTGCTTGTACGTCGAAATAATATTAATATTCGATAAACGAGTAAAAATAATTATTTGCGAGGCGAGGCATCATCTCGAAGCGATGAATTCTTCCGTCGGTGTATGTATCTCGTGCAAGTTTTTTTGTATTCTGCTGGCAGCAGCGTGAAAGCCGATACATGTCCGCAGCTTGTATTTTGTATCGGCTTTCACGAATATCAGAGCGCTCTCGTTGCACGAAACTTGACGTCAACCGCAAATGGCTGGCAGATGCGAAGTTCCACCGTTCGTTCGCCGACGGGACGACGGAACAAAAGGAACGGCGAAGAAAAGGGCGAGGAGCGAGGACGAATTTCCTACGGTAATGGGGCTCGTATTGCGTGTCCTTTCAATCGTTGGTTTTCACTGATCGTATCGAAAAACGACGTTTCTTAAGAGGGCCAGTTTCTATAGATACTGTGATCTCGGAGAATGTACCGAGTGAAGTGTTTATCACTTGCAATTCTTTTGCCTCGGCGCAAAAGTATCTCGGACACGTTTATGTATACATTAATATTCCTAACGGGGTTGGGAAGTAACTCGTTACTTGCAACGAAGTTACAGTTACAGTTACTTCTTTTTGGCAACTCTAACTTAACTTCGTTACTTTTTCTCCATCTGTAACTGTAACTTAACTCAGTTACATTTTTTCGATACCTAGTAACTAATTTAATAGTTACATTAATAGTTACTTTATAGATTTTTTTAAACCTTCACTTAATCGCACAAGGCTTGCCTTTGCGTATAAGCGCCTCCCTAGAAGCACAATTCATTGGCTGTACTTTGGCTAACATTGGTTAAACATTGGTTATGTTGGCAGTGAATTGGCCAATATTTCCCCAATATAACACCAATATTGGTCATAAAATAAATGCAAATATATATATACTACTGATATTGTACCTATAGATGATTATTTAATATTGGATTGAATGTATTAGCAAGATTGCCCAATAAAATTGTAATATTGAGTATAGAATAAATACTAATGTAACGCCGATGTTACGTATCAATAATTGTACGGTACTGTGTTTACATTGAAAGTACATTGCAAAAATATGAGGCCCTCCACCACCCCCGCCAATTTCGATCGGCGGTCCTCTTTTCTTTACAATAATTATTTTCTTTTGACATTTTTATCATTATATTTTCATCACAATTAATTTTATAGTTTATTACTATATAAAACATGTAGCTATGTCTACTCTCCAAAAGTCAATCAGTGGATTATTACAGAAAACAGTGAATACCCACTGATCCACAGTTACAAGTATACCACTGAATAACTCAATAGTTATAACCGTTTTCAGTGATAATTCACTGATTGACTTTTAGAGAGTAATATGTAACATTCTTTATAAATGTGTAAACAAAAAATCGTATCGTAAATGCGCAAACGAAAATCTATCGCATAAAAGATTATTTTAGACCAACTTAAAATTTTATACAATAGAAAAATTAATCTAAAGAGGCCCTCCGCCGCCCCCGCTGATTCCACTCAGCGATCCTCTTTTCTTTACAATACGATTTTTTACATGTTTATCATTTATCTTTCTTCATACAATTTACTTATGTCTATGACAAACGTAATAAATTATGTCTCCCTGTCCCTGCCTACCCGAATATACAAATTCCTGCCTAACAAACATACAAATTTTTAACTAAAATTTATTTATTTCAAATAAAACCGCGACGCGATTATTAAGAATATAATTTGGGGTTATAATTCGCGCGCGGTTGAGATTGATTTAATTTAGTTTTTTCCAATCTCGCATACAGGCGCGAGAAAATGTAGAAAAGAATATCCCACCCGACTTTTGGCACATAAAAAGATATATACAAGATCTAAATAAATTTTTATACATTTCACCATCGTGGTCAAGAAGGACCACTTATCTCGTTGAATCTTGCGTTGGGCCAGATTGGACCTACCTTTCGTTGCTCCTGGCCATACAGTCTGGTCGTTTTGACCAGAGTTCAGGAAGGAAGAAAACTCCTTCCATAGTCGGTTATCGTCACCGACAAATATTTCGTACGCTTCGAATATACGAGTGACGATCGTATCGCAAAATGCACGACCAGGAGAAGTTAATTAAAAGAAAAATATTAATTAAAAAAACTTTACGGTATGTACGAATCAAATTTATTTTTACTTCCGTTATTTATTTAAACATATTGACCATCTCTTCGTAAAATGATCTTTGAATTCAAAATTCGAATAGATATAGAAAAAAATTTACTTCGCGTTAGAGTGATTTTAATCATATTCCTCGATAAATTAAAATTTATAATATGGATAAAATTAAGTAATTAATAATTAATTAAAAATTTTTCCTGAAAAACCGATCGCGAAAACCGACCGCGAAGATGTGTGTAATT
>NW_011967182.1:453037-480758 GCF_000949405.1 Vollenhovia emeryi | reverse complement strand
TCTCTAAAAATTAATCAGTGCATCATTACTGTAAATCAGTGAATATTCATTGTTTTCAGTAATAAACCACTGAGTGATTTTTAGAGAATAACCCTTCAGGGTACTTAAGCCCCTCCACCACGACAAGGTAGTACCCGAGGAGGGGATTATCAACAAGAAACTGTGCAATTACATATGTGTATATATAGAAAAATGAATATCGAATGAACATAAATTAGTGTTGCTATTTAATGCACGACGTGAGAGAGATTCATCCAATCGAAAGATTAATTCGCACTCTCGATCTTGGGACAAAATCAATTTTCTCGGAATTTATCAATAATGCCTCATAAACTAATAATCCGAGATGAGCCATTCTTATCTCGTTAGAAGCGCTGAAATCTTAGCTTTCCAACGAGACCAAGATCATCTTGCTACGATTTTTCTGTGCGACGATTTTGACGATTATATTGGCTCGCGATCTCGATCTCGGAAGAAAATCAATTTTATTTTCAGAAATATTAAACGATAACTCATAAACTAATAATCCGAGATGAGCCATTCTTATCTCGTTAGAAGCGCTGAAATCTTAGCTTTCCAACGAAACCAGGACCATCTTCCTACGATTTTTTTGTGCGAAGTTATTTACGTTTATATCGACTCGCGATCTTAATCTTCATTCAGAAGCAGCAGACGGCGCGTATATGCGGCGTCTCGCGCGGCGTCTCGCGCGGCGTATCGCGCGACGATGTTTACTACGAACAGGTGTTCCTCGTATGTTTTGATGCCAGTTTTTTGGGGACGTAGTACTACTCGCGTAAAATTCGCGCGGCCTTCTTTCATGAATGGTGCGCGCGCGCCCGATTTTTAAAACGCTATAACTCGGCGAAAAATCGACGTAGCGAGATGAACCAAAAACCAAACTTTTTCGTTTCGCATACCGCAGATGTCTAAGCTGAATATGTATGCCTTTATCATGAAACTTACACACGGCAATGGAATAAAAATTAAAATTCTGATGTATAAATTATATGTATAACTGCTAAATATAAAAATTGACTGGCAAACTATATTAGACTGTATAGCAAGATTGCCCAATAAAATTGTATTAGTGAATATAGAATAAAGGCTAATGTAACGCCAATGTTTCGTATCAATAATTGCACTGTATTGC
The DNA here is from genome assembly GCF_000949405.1 of Vollenhovia emeryi. Lineage (NCBI taxonomy): Eukaryota > Metazoa > Arthropoda > Insecta > Hymenoptera > Formicidae > Vollenhovia > Vollenhovia emeryi. Next base: position 479,605 of record NW_011967182.1, on the reverse strand, counting down.
ATTTACATTCCCAATACTACGCCAATACTTTGTGCTATCCGGGCTTTATCAACACTTTATATTATAATTCAACTACAGATTTAATATTTTTATTTTCATTGCAAGAAAGTAATTGCAAAGTAACGATTCGTTACTTTTTGAGTAACTGTAACGCATTACTTTTCAGAATTAGTAACTTGTAACTGTAACTAGTTACATTTTTAGCGAAAAAACTGTAACTGTAATTAGATACTTTTGTAAAGTAACTTTCCCAACCCTGATTCCTAGTACCTCATTTAATATATCAAGAATATGCGAGGGTAATTAGGTGACGAGTTGATAAGTATTTCATGGACAGGAAGGGAAATTGTGATCGCGATACAATTGATATTCGGGAGAGTCTAAAGTCCCGCTTAATCCTCGATGCTTAATAATATCGCGTCAGGCGGTCTTACGGACTTTTTCCTCGCCGTGGCTAATTATTTATCCGTTCGTGGAAAATGCACGTTGCAAAACGAGATCCCTGAAAGCCGTCCCCTTCTCACCCCTCGAGTTGCCCTTCTTCGGCTCCAACCTTGCGCGCGACACGCGACTAGGATCGAACGGCTAATTTTGGAAAGCGATAACTGAGTGAGCTTCGGAGTTGATGGAAGTTACGGAGCACACACTCGGCCCGTTTAATTTCGAAGGCAATCAGAGAAAGAGGATAGGCGGTGGACGCCTCTATCCAGCTATCCGTCGATCCATCTCGCGTCCACTCCTCTCGCTCTCTTCCTACGTACACGTCACCCTCGCCTCAGTCTCTCCATATCAGTTAGATGTTCATCCATTTGACTTCTCTCTCTCTCTCTCTCTTTCGCGAAAGGTCTCTCCCGCGCCGCGGCGAGTGGCACGAATGTAACGCTCGACAACGTAACGTTAATTCGTTTCTACGGCAAGACGTATGATGCTTTCGATAATAGCCTGCTTCAGCATTGCATCCGTTCGTTGGCAGTGCCTCTGTTACCGCCGTGTTGCTTGTCTATACCTGACCCAAATTGCATGCACTGCAATGCGAGGGCGCACCCCCTCTACAGTCGTCGAAATCGATTGGTATCGATGTGCCCGATGATAACCGATCGTCGAAGTTGAAAGATTTTAATGTACCCATCCAGAAAATACATAGAAAATGTTTCCTACACGCAGCGTCCGGTATACAAATGTTTTTATAGAAAATATAGTTGCGAGCTTGTGCACGCATATAGCATGTATAGTGGTAGATAACGATTAAAAATGTCAATTACAAATGTTTGTTAAATAACGTTCGGAATGGTCGATTGGCTCACTTTGAATGTATTTAACAAATATTTGTGACTATATGATCAGTAGCCGAGTGGTTACTTGCCACGTACATATATATGTACGTATATCCGTGACTCGAATTACATAAATCAGGTAGAGGGTGGTTCAGTGGTTGACATTGAGTGGCAGTTGAATGTGCAAAGCCCAGAATAATTATTATACGCATTCCAATAAGTGAGGTTCAAATGCGGACGTTTAATTACATTTAAATATGGCGCAATTAGCTAGATTATATAACCATTTATGTTTGTGTTGCAGCGCTTTTCAAATTATAGCGCATTCAAAATTCTCTCCCAGTCCGCCCGACAAACGATTCAAATAAGTATATGCTTCGCGTTCGATTTTGCCGCGTATCGATGAAGCTGCTTTTTCTTCCAGTCAATCCCCGCGGTAAAACTACGAATAACTCGCTTCGTTGCAGCTAATTGGGATGTAAATAGGAATATTTCCGTTCCAAAGAGTGAACAGCCGTTTCTTTACGCGGACCGTTTAATCGTTGTTCCCATTGCTCGTTGCTGTTGCGATTGGATGCACTAAGTGCATCACTATCTCTGGCCTGAATCGCAGTCGCCGGATGTACAATTCCGATCATCTCCATTGAGTGACATCAGGATATGGGATCGTCTGATAATTACTCTTTTAATTATACCGCCTGTTCCCGCATCGATCAATCAATGACGCTGGACTCTCGTGGTCGACGAGAGCTTTCGATTGATATTTATAGAATAAATGGCAGTTACACGTCTACGTTTGCGCACAAGAGATTGGGTCGAAGATCGATGATCCTGATGCCACCGACATTAGAAAACTTTGGAACAAATATAACAAATTTCGTGTCACTTTAGGAAATTTTTTTGATGAGCGAGGAGAAATGTTGAGAGACGCGGTGGGAAACCATGTTAAACGACTGTTTGTCGCTGCTGCGACCTATTTATTGTTATCGCAGAGAACATCGTTATTGAGAAGTATATTTCTTTTCGTGTGTCACACGTGGCGCGCTAATATTTAATAAGCTCATATTGCTTCCTCGCATACGGCATGTGCCGCACGTCGTCAGTGTGGCAATGCAATTTATGCATATGTCCCGAATTGCATGCACCGTATCCGAGATTGCCGCGATCGGCATTGATTGCCCCGGAAATTTCTGCTTATTACACTCGGGGACCCAGTGAGGCGTTCATTAACGGGTCGCATCGCAGATGTTGAATATGACTGTTTCGTTGTCCGAAAGAACGCTGTGGGAGATTCGGGAGATTTAAACTGATATTAATTGTGACGAAATAGCAGCACGTGTCATTGCGTCAATGCTCCTCCAATCGCTGTTTGCGAATTATGGATAATTAACGGACAATAGAGACGTCTCCTTTTTTTAACCAGCTGGCGAAGTTAAGGTAGACTATTCACGCAGTTGGTTCTCTAATGATCGATCAGCATTGTTCATCGGGTCCGCGGTCAAAAGAAAGCTTATTATTACGCTTATTAAAACCGACTTCCGACCCTTCGCGGCGACAGGGAGGGTAGCAGGAAGGGAAGGAGACGAACCGTCGTCGGCTGTCACAAAAGAGCAATGTCGATGGCCGTCGACGGCTAATTAGATAGAATAAGGTAATTCCACTTTTCAAGCGATAGAACAAAAACTAATCCGAAACCCTCCCTCTGCTTTTCTTTTCCAGGTGCGGAGGATGTGTTCAGGTTTACGGGAAACGAGACGCACACAGACTACTTTCGGCTGGTGCTCAGGGACGGGAACTATCTTCTGGTCGGCGGAAGGTAAATAGAGGATTCATTTGGAGCTAGTGCTTTAATTAAAGGGTCGCTTCTTCTTCTTCCACTTCTTATTCCTCTTCCTCTTGGTCTCTCCTCGCTCCCGAGTCTCCTCTTGGCCCTCCCGCCCATCCATCTTCCGACGTATCATTGCGCCGCTGTCTGCTCGAGCGCCTGAGATCGACGATGATCACAAGATAGATCGAAAATCGTGTAATTCCTTCCACATATATATCTTTTTGTGTGTGTGTGTGTATATATACACGTGGAAACTCATCTTATCGCGTAAATTGAATACTCGTTGACGAGTATTTTTTAATCCGGTCCGTACGACCCTCCCTGCCTGCCGAAGTCGATCCGGAATTCGGCCGACGTACTCCGTGTGCGGCGGCATGCGAGAGACATTCGCGAAATCTCCGCCCGTCCAAGAGTGCGCATTTTTAATTTCGATCGTTAAATTATGCATCGATCGCGAACGAGATACGTTATTCCGGAATGTATGGACTTTGGTAACAGAGGTAATGATCATTTTAATCGTAGAAATTAATTATGTGTGCATTGCCATGGACTCATTGGAATATCGTTAAATAATTATGAATTTCCTGTTTGACAACGATACTGCTAATCGCATCACAACCGTACACAACCTTCAAAATGCATTATTAATCAACATTGTATATTGCTCCAAGTTGTATCATAATTTCATTCTATAATATTCATTGTAGGGAAGTATCAGATCGGATATTCTCGCCAAATGAACATTTGGATCTCGAAAAATATCTTTTAATATAATAACACGTGGCAATTTACGCCGTTCTGTTTATTAAAGGCTAATGCACAATCAATTTTGTTCAATATACATAAACAAAAATTATTATATACCGCGGCTATGTTCCGTGATGAGATAATTAATCATGTCAAACACAATAATAGATGTCACATTATCACGACTGTTGGACCGTGTTGAATCGATTACCTACGGGCCATGCGTGAGTTAAACTCGCGTCTTTATTGTACGTAATATTGTCCAAAAATCGCATTTTGCAACACGATTTCCACGTATATCGAGCCCTATTGTAAAATTTCCTACAAGCACGCAGTTTGTCTATGAAGGAGGACAAACCTACCTCTACAATATCGTATTAAGAACAAATGCAATGTAAAGTGATTGCAGATACAAATCTCAATATATAAATTGTATGTCTATATAAATGCGGGCTTTGGATTCGTCATTAGGGGACGTATTCAAACAATTTGATTGCGCACTCCCGGTCGATCGATTAGCGCCGCGCGTTCTTCTTTTTTTCCCTCCTTCTCCCTCGGATTCTCGGTCATGCACGCAGATAAATCTATTCACGTTTCGTGTGCGCTGAATGCGCGCTGTACCAGCGCTGAAATCAGTCGGCAGAAGCGGCGATAATCAGGTCGTACACGGATTAAACGCATTGTGCGTGAATGAACTCTGATATATATCCAGGCTCGTTCGTTATTGATCGGATTACACTAATTGCTCGGCCGATTTGCCGAGCTCCGCCGCCATCACCATTACAATCGCCGCCGCGTGCACGCTGTCGGTGATCGAAAAATCGGTTTCTTGCTCGTTACGTCGGGAATGCCTCGGTGATCGTCCCGCGATCGGCGCGACGCGCAGCAGCGAACACGGAGGGATTCTTCCCCTTTAAAGTGCTTCTAAGCATACGGCGGTGCGCTTAATGAAGAAGAGTTAACGATCGACTGCCGAAACTTCACAAACGCCGCTTTTCCAGCTAAACCCGTGCTAACCAGACAGTCTCGCTTCGCTCCGTTGATGTCTACTTTAGTATCTAACTTTGCAACTTGAACAACTCTTTCCTTCATCCAACGTACGTCAGAATCCTTCCGCTTCCTAGATGCATGCGAAACATACCAGTGACCACGGTTTAGAGTTTAAAGAAGATTTCTGAGAGAGAGCAGGTTTTCGTCGCGAGAATTTGTTGAGTAGAGATCGTATCGCACTCTCTCGTCACGAAAGTTCGACGCGTGGCTATTTAGCTATCTTGCACGCCAAAGAATCTTCACTTTTTAACGGGAGCGCCGTATGTGATCCTCGTTTCAGAAATCTCGTGCATAATCTCAGTCTGACCGACCTGACGGAGCAGCAGAGGCTGACCTGGTACTCGACGGAGAACGACGTGAAGATGTGCGTCGTCAAAGGCACGCCCGAGGAGAACTGCCAGAACTATATTCGCATCCTGGTGAAGACCGGGGCGAACAACCTTTTTGTGTGCGCCACCAACGCCTTCAAGCCCATGTGCCGTGATTACACGGTACACGCGGGCAACTACACGAACGTGAAGGAGAAGGGCGGCCAGGCGAGGTGCCCGTACGACCCGCAGCACAACAGCACCTTCGTCTACGTCGACGGTGAACTCTACACCGGCACGGTCGCCGATTTCGCGGGCATGGACCCGATAATCTACAGGGAGCCGCTGCAGACCGAGCAGTACGACTCGATGAGTCTGAACGGTGAGTGAGGAGGCTAAATCCAATCGTCAATTCTCGCCGCGGGTGATTGATGACGCTTAATGATCGCGTTCTGCTGATTTACATTGAAAGTCGGCGGTTAACTTCGATCGCAACTCCGGGATATCAATTTTCATTTTCGCCGCGCGCTTTTGCCATTAATTCGACATGGCGACAAGTGCGGTTTGAAGTCGGTAGTTAATGATCGAAACTCGGAATATTAATTTTCATCGCGGCGAGTTGTAAATTATCATTATCGCGGCGAGCCGTAGATTACCAAGCGCGGGATATCTCAAATGTGTACAGATGTTATTTCAAAAGGCATTTAATAATTTCTGACGTTATTTTGCAAAGTGCTCCGGCTCTCTCGGAGCTACAAGATGAAATGTTTACTCTGGAAACGCTTGAATTAGTTTATTTTACTTGTTTATTATTCCTAGTTCCGCCGAGGTATAGCATCGAGGACGGTTTCTCTGCAAATAGTGATTCTAAGAGTCACGAGAGATCGGATCGCAATTAGACCGAGCTAATTGGATGCGATAGATAGCTTATAACCGGAGATCCGATTAATTCAATCGTTACTTTCTAATTGCGAGGAGCTGTAGCGAGACAGAGAGAGAGAGGGGGGGGGGAGAGACCCGTTATTTGTATCTCTTGAAAGTTTGCGTTTCTGTATCGGCTCTCAGTCCCGGCGCTTTGCGAACTCCTCCGTTTCTTAACAATAAGACAATAGTCGCATTTATCGAAAGTATCCGCGGAAGTTTACGGAAGAAAGTTTACCCCGGGATTCGCATTATCCGGAGAATCGAATAAGAAAAGTTGAGAATGTGGAGGTGGACCGGTGGGTGATTCGATATTAAATAAAAATGATCAATAAGCCGGACCGGAGTGCCATACGGAGGGAAGGGCGGCTCCCGAATGAACGGAATTGCGCCAAACTTTTCGCGGCGTCGTTTATATTTCACCTGGTGGTTCGCCAGGTTGCCACCCAGGCTATTATCGTTCTCACGCGCAACTTTAATCACGTCGCTTTACCGCGCTTACCAACTTCTGAAATTATCCTATTAATATTCCGGCGCGACATAATTATTGTCCATTATCGACCTCGTTACGCCGCCGTCAAAACGTGATCCCTCTCCGGGAGCGGAAGGCGGTCGCCGCCGCGCCTGGGACAAACACGTGTCTGAATGTTTGAAAATCGCGCGGCAGGTCCCGCATAATACACACCCGTGTCCATTAAAGTTCAACTACGAGTTCGATTTGCGCACCAAGTTTCGGTCGGTGCGCGCCGGGTCGACTTTGAAAATCCGAGCGCCCCGGGAAAATTATTCGCAGAAATGTCGCGCGATCGGAGCCGCGACCGTGTTCCCCTCCGGGGATGGGGAGAGGGTGCCCTTAATCCACACGGTGTAATTCCGGGATTAACCGTGCGTGTACGTGGTTCTCTAAGCTCTCGCCCTCTCCATGCCGTCGTACTTGCTCTCAAGATTATTCCGCGGATCTTCCGGACTGGTATAACGCGACGGAGCAGCGCCGTGCTCATCGGCTCGAAACTCGCCACGTTGCGTCGTAACGTTGCAGGCAACGTCTGCGGCAGGAGCCGCGATATCGCCGGAGGTCGGGCAACTGCGTGATTTTTAACTGACAAAATGTCGCTATTGTTTAACTCATGTCCGACCAAATTGGATTCTATTCCATTCGGCGTTTCCCGAATTTTTCCGCGATTTCATATTTTTTATTTGGCTACATTCGAAATATGTGAAAATACACCGCACGGTTTTTTTTGCCCCTCTTCCATTTAACGAAATTTAAACACGATTTTAATTAACGCTGTAGACATAACAGATTTTTATCGCGCTTTTTGAAACATGTTGATACACGCTATACGATTTCCACGGTTATCGATGAGTTCTTTGTTCGCCCAACATTGCCGCTCATATACGTCGCGCATGGACCCTTTGTAGATTTAATAAATTAAAAACCGGTTTTCTCGACGTCGCACCCGGTGTATTATGCGAAACTTCAAAGTACCGTCTTCGTCGTCACGGCGTTAAAATTGATACGTCACTTTGCTCGAGGCGGAGACAGCGGGGGGCCTCCCGGTCCACCCGGGGTATTTTAATTGAATGGTGTACGAGAGAGCACTAATCAAGTTTCTCCACCCGTTGGACAATATTGATTTTCTCTCCGTCCGTCGAAAATTCAATTCCATCCTGTCGGCGCTCCTCCGGCACCCTCGGCGGATCGCGAATCGAAAATCTTGGGGACGGAGGACCGCGCTCGTCCGGGAGAAGCATTTTTCTCTAATCGGCCGCGGTGGGAGATCAGGGAAGGCGAAACTCGGGAGAGGAGGGCCAGCGGAAGTGTTTCCCTTTCGGGGAAAGGGTCCCGCCAGTCCTCGCCGCGAATTTTCCGCGGCACTTTGTCTCGGCGGTGGTGCAGTTAAACGCGACGTGGGACGCGAGGTGGAAAGGACGAAGGGAGGAAGGAAGGAAGGAAGGAAGGAAGCGAGCCGGCGACGACAGATAGAGGGAGGGAGAGAGAGAGAGAGAGAGAAAGGGATAGGAGAGCTGAAGGAGCTCTCTCGCTAAGGGGTTGGGTAAAACGAGGAGAATTTATGGGGCGGAGAGCGACGGGTCGTTCGGATATATACCTACGTGGCATGGCGAGATTAATATTACTTTATGAATCCTAAGAAGCTTATGAAAACCCTGTCAAGTTAATAAATCGATAAAGTTTTCCCACTTTATCGGGCGGTCGACCGGGACGGCGCGGCGGAACCGCGCGTTTTACCGGGCAACGGCGTTGAAAACAGAAAATAAAAGGGCCCCTTGTACACGTGGCCGACTTATTATCGGCGATCGCAGTTGCGCGGGGTGTACTTTTCGCCGACGTTGAATCCTTCGAGTGGCGAACCGCCGCGGTTCGATTTCGCGTCCTGCCGCATCCTCGCAGATTCGAAACGATCATCAACAGTCGTACGTAATTTTCGAGCGTTAATAATCGGGCCTAATGCGCCGTTTGTCAACGTAAGTGTCTTGACGCACTTAATCGCCGGTAACTGCGCCCAATTAATTACCGCGTTTGTCGAAATTAATGGCACAATTAAGGGGAACGTTTGTTAACGTAAATAACCGGGCGCCTCTCGGTTGCCTTAACTTTTTGAGCCGCTCGAACGCCCAGGAGAATTAATGCTCATCGCGCGACGTCGAGTGGAAATGGAAGTTTTTAAATAAATCGGCGGCGAGATTTTCCGCCCCGTATTTTCCCAGGCGCCGCATGAGCGTTGTCTGCTTTATTACACACCATCGATTGCGTTCCAGTAGGTGGTTATTACGTTCATTTATTTATAAGGAGAATTTATGGCGCCATTTACTATCGCCGCGCTGCGCGCAGACGCGCGCGCGCGCGCCCCGCGAAAACTGGCGATAGCGCAGTTAGTAATAATGGCTACACATTCTAATTGCAGCACCGAACTTCGTGAGCTCCATGTCCCAGGGAGACTTCGTCTACTTCTTCTTCAGGGAGACCGCCGTAGAATATATCAATTGCGGCAAGGTAAGGAATCGCCGGCGATTAATCGCCGCTATATATCACCCACGTGGATTTTACGAGAGGGAGGAATCTCGCGTAGCGCGCGTTCGCGTAATTATCGGATCGTCGTGAACACCCGTCTGTCGAAAGTATCGAGATTTGAACATGCGCGGGCGCCCGGCGATAAAAATCGACCGATCGATCAAGAGCGGCAGCGCTCGTTCAAACGGCATTAGTTCCGCCACGTCACTTTCGCGCCTAAGATTTAATACTCCGGCGCGCTTTCGCGCCGCGAATCGCGAAATTTGCACGACAAAAGCCCGGCTCGCGACTATGAAAGTCCCGTCGCAATATTTGGCTCGGCGAATTAGCGCACGGCCAACGGATAACAATAGAGTGGAAGAATTGCGTCGGATGAGATTAAGTTTCGCCGGGTCGGACGCGGATAATACGCGCGAAAAAGTTTCGAAGGTCCACAGCCACACGCGTATTCTTACTTTCCTCCCTTTCCCCTCAACATTTTTTAACGGCGGCAGTAAGGCGATTACGATTTCCTTCGTTTCCCGTCGTTTTGCATTGAAGATCGAGCTTTCAGAAGCTCGTCACCCGCCCTCTCCCCCCCTTTCCCGTTACACGCGTAGAGAACGAAGGTCTCTGTGCCCCGCGGCAGCCTAGAGCCGTACGGAGCGTCGGGATTCATTGTGGACCGAAGCTCAGGCTGAGGCTCGACTTATTGTCAAAGGCGGAGCCGGGATCTCCCGTTGCCCTCTGATAATGACGCATAATTTTATGGCGAGCGAAGGATAAAGCCGGGAACGGGGGGAAAAAGTTGGGACGCGGTATTATGGATAAAGATTGCGGCTGCTCCTCCCGCGGGCGAGGAACGTCGCGGAGAAATTTTATGCGACCCGGAATAAATTTATAATCTCGGCGGGGCAACAATAAATCATTCCGTGCGGATCTTCGAAATCGCGCGCGTGAGAGAGAGCTCGGTTCCGTTTTCTCCGTTTTATATTCGTTCACTCGCTCGAGTACACGCTCGCGAGTTCTATTTTAATTACAGGTCGCGATAAATTCGCCTGTAAATCACCGCGCGCCCGTTTTATCCTCTTTACCGCGCGGTATATTCCACGGTGTACTCTTTGCAAATCGCGCTTTTTTTCCCTCCAAGTCACGGCACAATCTCGCACAGGCTGCTCCGCGCAGGAAGTTTTGCGCGATCTTTATGCGGCGCTTCGCGCCGCTCCGGAAACGTGCGTGTCACTTTAATAGCGCGCGTAAAAGCTGGAACTCGATTTCCTCATTCATCCGCTCTCGCCCTTTTTCCCCCGTGGTGCATTTTTTCGGAGGCGGGAGGAGAGGAAAATAAAATTTTCTCGCCTTACGCTCTCTCCGACGATGAAAAATTTACGACACGCAATTTTCGCGTTTTGCAGGCCGTCTACTCTCGCGTGGCGCGAGTCTGTAAATACGACCGGGGCGGACCGCATCGTTTTCGTAACAGGTGGACGTCGTTCCTGAAGTCGCGTCTCAATTGCTCCGTCACCGGCGACTTCCCATTCTACTTTAACGAAATACGTAAGTCGACATGGTGCGCGTCCCCACGAGTAGAACAATCGGAATGGACGCGACACTGTTTTTTTTTTATAAATAAGTTTAGGAATTTAGATTCTGAATGAGAACTAGTGGAGTCTCTATAGTCAGGCCAACAGACTAGTTCTGGCAAAATTCTGGGAGAGAGAGGGCTATACGTTCGCTATTTCTACCTTTTTCTTTCTCTTTCCTTCTCTTTCCGTTTCTTTTTCCGCTTTCTCTTTGTTTCTTTCTGGAGTTGCCAGAAGTAGAACGTCCAATCAAAAATTGCTCTTTGCTGACCAGATTCTGATTAAAAGGACTAACCTTGTGTTACCACTGCTTTTGAACTACTACCGTGATATTGCTACACATTGTATATGGAAGTTGACGATGTCATAACTATTCATTATGCATAAGCGAAGGCGTAGTATAACTAGTAGGTCCACTCTCTGTCGGGCCCTTTGATCTTTGCGGTCCCGATCACGTGGTATCCCGCCATGTCGTTGGTGCAAATCCAGCGGCGTGTGTGTGTAAACGTACTCACCAAACTACACTACCATACATACTTTTTTCTCATTGGTCTGGCCAGAGACTCAGTCATGAATCTTTTCCTCAAGCGTGAACTCGTGAAAAGTGAAAATTTTTGTTGACAAATTCGTTAATGAAATTTTTCGCTTTTCACGAGTTTACGCTAGAGAAAAATATTCATGATCGAGCCCCTGGTCTAGTCACGAAGATAGCGGATGCGCAGAAGGGATTGACGCAAAACCAAACAAATGACGGAGTGAACACTAGTTATACTATGACTGTACCACCCAGTCTGATTATGAGTAAATATTGGACTCGCATCTGTTTTCCCAAAATCCCTTAACGATCGAAAAAATAGTCTTTTTGTGATATTTTATATATTGCATCGACGAGGATACGTCTACGTCTTTTAGAGCCACCGGATGTTTTATCGTTTATATTATACAGGTGGATTGAAAATATTTAATTTACAGCTTAAAGTATCACGATATTTCGATGTTAGAATTTTGATCTTCAAGTTACTTATAAGAGAAAACTTCTTCTACTAGTCAGTTGCACAAACGTTACCTATCAACTGGGGGTTAATCGATTCTCTGTCACTTCTTAGATAATATGTATAGAAAAAGATGGGAAGTCGGCTAACTACTGGTTAACAGTTAACTGGTGATTCTGAAACCCCTAAGGAAAGCTTTTTAACTCGGAAATTCAAAAAATTATGAAACTCTGACGATACCTAGAGGATGGTCTGATATGTAGCGAGCTATTTTTGTTGTTGTTTGAATTTACCCTGAAGGGATAACCCGTCTTTCGTTTTTGTTTTTCAGCGATGAGAGAAAATAGAACAAAATTTTATAGGGGAAATTTTATACGATTTCTTTTAGTGAGATTTATCGATTGTTTAAAGAATTCTATAAAATATATAAACAAAAGCAGAAGGAACATATTCTCGATATTCCTATACACAAATAAATGAACATGTAAAAAAAATAGGTCATCTTCCAGATATAAAATAAACTTCCATTTGATTTGATCCCTTCAGGACAAATAGCCTAGTATATCAGGACATCTCCTGTGCATTAGCTAAGGTTTCATAATTTTGTGAATTTCCGAGTTGCGAATCTTCTCTCGTGAGTATCAGCGTACGAGTACGAGTATCCCTGGAAGCGCAAATGCGTCCACTAGCTGCGGGATTAATCGTATCGTCGCGATTCCCGAGTACACATTCCCCGAATTTAAGAATCTGTCTCGATCGCAGAGTCGACGACCGAGCTGATATCTGGCCAGTACGGTGGCACGTCGGCCCAGCTTATCTACGGTACCTTCACGACGCCGGTGAACAGTATAAGCGGGTCGGCGGTGTGCGCGTTTTCGCTGCAGGACATCGCCGACACCTTCGGCGGTAATTTCAAGGAGCAGGGCGCCCTCAATTCCAACTGGCTGCCGGTGCAGGACGCGAAGGTGCCGGACCCGCGGCCCGGCCAATGCACCAATGACTCACGCACACTGCCGGACCTGACGCTCAACTTCATCAACACGCACTCGCTGATGGACGAGTCGGTGCCGAGCTTTTTCGGCCAGCCGATCGTTATACGCACCAGTTTCCAGTAAGTGAAAATCGCTCGAGAGCCAGGAGATTTCGGCCGCGAGCCGAAATCCAAATTGAACGCAAACTATACGCGCGCTTTAGAGCTTTCATCGCGCATCGTCGCGTCGCGTGTTTTGCATCGATGCGAGGTGCAGTTTACGTTACTGTACGTCCTACACGTTGACGCTTTTTACTTTTCCCGCCGATCCTTTTTTCATACAGCGAAACGCAGCGCAAGCGAGTCATAACATGCAAATTCACTCGTCGACGGTACAGATCGAGAGGCTTCAATAACGTGATCCCACCAATGTCTAGTTACAGATTCACTCAGATTGCCGTGGATCCTCAAGTGAAGACCCCGGGCGGCAAGACCTACGACGTCCTCTTTATCGGCACGGATAACGGCAAGGTGATCAAGGCGGTGAACGCAGAGTCCGCGGATTCTCATCAAAAGGTCAGCCCGGTCGTGATAGAGGAGATACAGGCGTTTCCGCCGACGGTGCCGGTTCGCGGCATCAAGGTCGTCCGAGCTTCGCAGGCGGGCGACGGCCTCGAGGACGGCCGATTGGTCGTCATCGCTGACAGCCAGGTACAGGCGCTGAGGCTCCACCGTTGCTACAGCGACAGGATACTGTCGTGCAGCGAGTGTGTTGCCCTGCAAGACCCGTACTGCGCCTGGGACAAAGTGGAGAACAAGTGCAGAGCCTTGGTCGGCCCGGCGTCGACAGATGCTAACAGGTTCCTGCAAAGCGTCGCGACCGGCGTGCACACGTCCTGCCCGGCGAGCAAGAGTCTCAACAAGGACGCCGGCAGCGTCGGCGCGATTTCCGCTAATCAGAACAAGTTCCCGCAGGACTCCATACCGAACAAGGACAGTCCCGGCGGCGAGATTATCAATATCATGCAGGACGAGGAACGAGATAGCTCAGGTAAGCTGCTTACGACAGTCAAGTCGAATTACTATCGTTTTGCGTTGTCGCAAGTGTAATTGATATTATCATTCTCAGGTCCAGAAGTATCCGCGGCTGACACGCCTCCACCGCAATACTCGGTGGAGACCCTGGTAATGGCCGTGGTAGCGGGCGCGCTAGCCGCATTGTTCGTCGGCTTTGTGGCCGGTTACTTGTGCGGCAGAAAGTGCAGGAAAGACGAGGATGACAATCTACCATATCCGGACACGGAATACGAATACTTCGAGCAACGCCAAAACGTCAACAGGTAAATACATTTGCTTCAATGGACAAACGGACTCGGCGGAAAGGATGACTTTTTACCATTTGCCGCTCTTAGTAATGTTTGCCTATCAACATTCAGCAGGCTGGCGCCCGAGCCGAAGCTGCTACCGCAGGAGGAGGTGACCTACGCAGAGCCGGTGTTGGTCCCGCAACCGCCGAAGCTTCAATCCCCGAAAGGTACCATGAGGAAACCACCGCCCACGCCCACGGAGACCCTCTTTCAGTTCCCAGACGGCTACGGTTTCCGCGGGGGCCCCCGCGGCGACAACTTCGGCACCCTTCGTTCCCATCAGGGCGACGCGTATCGCCGCAACGACGGCTTTGCGACCACGCGCAGTGTCAAGAAGGTTTATCTCTGAGAAACGAGCGAGGAGGGGGGTGGCCGTCACCGGAGCCTAGGACGGCCAGCGCGCAATCGCCACAACGCGACGACGGCCAGCAGGAGTAGTCGCGCTGTGACGTCCGGGGGACAGTCAAATCGTGAGCTCGCCGGCCCAAGGGCACTGGAATCGCCCTCGCCATCGTCGAGCGTGTCATCGAGTTCCCCGTCCCCTCCCTCCTCGTCACCCTCGCCCACCCTCGTACCGACCATGAGCGGCCAGCAGCCACCGCCGCCGCCAACGCCACCCTGCAGCTTCATCTATCGATCATAGTCGTTACCGTCGTCATCGTCGTCGCCATCATCGTCATCGTCGTCATCGTCATCGCCGTCGCCATCGCGATCACTGTCGTACTGTACTTTCGGCTCGGCGATGCGAGGGGATGAGAGAGAGAGAGAAAGGGCGCGTTCCACAGTCCTAGCGCGTTATTCCAAGATAAATGGAGCGACTAATCGAGAGGAGAATCCAGGCCAGAGATCTCGCAGTACTTCGATGGATGCCGCGATACTTTTCTTTTTTGCCTTTGATCCTCAAGCCTCTTATTTCACGCGTGACTTTCGTTTCGACGCTAATGTTGCTTTAGTCGTAATGAAAAATTAGGATGTTAGAGTTTTACGTCGATCGAGTCTAGATGTTGTCGTGCGTTTGTGGAATCGATCAAAGGTTTTCCAAATTGTGAAATCGGAATTGTTCGTCACGAGCATTGGGAAACGTCGAGTCAAGGTAGTTGTGCATAGAGCAGCTTCTTCGCAGGTTGCCTATTCGCGAATCGTCGCAGCGTTATAATGTAGCATTTCGTAATACTCGTAGGAACGACATTCCAGCCAGAAATGTTTCGGTAGACGTTACGATCATCATTTAGCTCGTTTATCACATTTTCAAGAGTAAATAAGGCGAACGCAACATTGTAGCGTAGCGATTATCGGTTATCGTAGATCTTTAGCACTAATAGCGCAAAAGAATGAGCATGTAGAATATAGGGAGAGAGCAGATTCTACGATTATCGATGCTCGAATTGTGTAAAAACTCGAGTGAACTTTGGTGATTAGGCTCGATTGACAAAATAGTGCGAACGTTGCGCGATGGTTTCGCAACAGAATGTCGTAATCTCCACTATTTTATTAATTGACAATTAGTATCGAGGTCGGTGTATTGTAAAGCTACACAGCATAGTATTACGACAAGGCTTTTTTCATAAAGTCAATTAAAGGAGACTATCCGCAAACTCGAAACACGCAATTTTTCTAACGTTGTAATATTTAATACGAGTGATTGATAGTGCCATTATAGACCACGTAACACTGCTGCGTGCCTCGAAATTGAAGACGATCACGATGATCGGCATTGTTGGCCGAATGTTTTTTCGCGATCGACCAAATGGATCATACGGAATGCATTAATTAACTGTACATAATAACGTCTTTGTGTCTTTGTATTTATATTTTTGTGTTTCGCGTGTCATTTCTTTCATAATTTATCTTCTTTTTATTTAGATTTTTAATATATTATATTGTACAAAGTGTTTATTAACGCCACACGTGAAGATTGTTTGGAGAGTTACTCGAACGTGAAACAGCATTTAAAAATTTTCATTGTAAAATAAAATGTCCGTATAAATTTATGCATTTTCACATTTTGATGAAATATTATTCTTATTCAGTTTTATTGTAATATTTTAAACAAACGTTTAAATTATGCATAAAATCGTGGAGATTGCTATATTGCATGATTTAAGAATACGTTAATCGATGTATCCGCGTCAGCAGCCAACTGACATCGATCTCGCTGCTGTCTATTTTTAGGATACCTTGAAATAGTCATTCAAGACGATATTAAGTACTTTCTAGTTTCTCGTATGCAAATGTCAGTTCTAGTTCTGTGTATGCTTCGGAGAGACGCGCGTTCTCGACGCCTGCACATATACGTAATGGAGAGAGAAAGAGAGCAGGAGGAAAAGTGAGAGGCACAGCGCTTATATGTACATAATACATATAGACAGAAAAAAGCATATACATCAGTTAGGAGTTACAAAGACACGGGAGGATTGGAAACGAAGACGAGAATCAGTCCATCTAAACCTGAGCCCGATGGTGTATGTAGACATCTATCTTAAAGTGCTTCTTATTTCAGTGTGTTTAGAGAAGTAAACATGTATGTGATATATTCTATATGAGACGAGATGCGCTCTCTGATCGTCGAAGGGACGAGAGAAATGCGGGGAGGGCTTTCTCACTCATCGGGCTCTCTCGACGGATCTGAGAGACGAGACGGACGCACGTGGTAATGGAAATCTCATGGTCTTTTGTTCACAAGAATTCGTCGCTGCGCGCTTTGTAGGTATTTTCTGTACGACTTTCTTTTCTATCCATTTCACGCGTATCTCCAGCCGTGCGTCACGGTGGAACGTTCATTTCTGACGTCTCTGTCTCCCGCAATTCTACGGCATCGCGAAAAAGCTAAACATTCCAGCAAATTGTCTTTCACCGATCGTGGAATTTTGTGAACAATCGAACCTGAACTCTGACACGCACACAAGTACACGGATACATACTACAGGTTGTAAAAACTCTTTCATAGATTCTATTACCTTTTCTTTTCTAATCGTTAACTTTTTTCACTTCATTGTTAAGATACACCCCTAGAGCTCGCCGAAAAATTGTCCCTCAAACGGTAAGACTGAAAAGGATCCCCCAGGGGCGAGCATCGATGCATTTATTTTTTTTACAACAGTTTTTATGATCGACGCGGACGGGAAATATCCTTTTTTTCTCGAGAATTTGGATGGAACCTTTTTATTATCACTTAAGACACTTAAGTATGTGGAGACTATTCCAAGCACAAATTATTCTTTATTACATTTTTACAACATTACCACTTTCGTTAGAGAACCAACGAAAGTTTATCGAAGCGAATTGTTAACTCTATTAGTAACGTAATCGAATAGTCCTCGTGAATCAGCGCGAATTCGTAGGAGATGGAAAGCGATCATTTAAAGGATACCTATCTGGCTATCCCCTTGACTGTCAAACGATACTCGAATAAAACGTGGAAATTTATCTCAAACTGCCACGCGGCGTAGACTTTAAGACAAAACCGATATTTTGTGCTTGAAACAAGTAGCGATAGCGGAAACATCATCACTCGCCGTGGTTGTACTTTCCACGTGGTTTGAAGCTGCCATGTAATCAATCCGACATTCCTTGTCGTGCATTTAATTGTCCCTCGGGAGTTGTAAGTAGCATTTCGAATCGCTTGTTTCGCGTCGCGCGAAGGACGAATCTTTTTCTAAGTTTGATACGACGAGCGGCTCGCGTACCCGTACCCGAACAAGATTCTATATATAATATTGTTTAGTGATTTTTTTTTCGTAAACGGAAAACTCAGGCGTGATACCAAAGATATTAATTGTAAACTAGGCACCGTTGATCATTGTGATGGTTAATCGTTAGAAGACGCACAAAACGGTATTCATTAACGATAGGAAGAGGTGGGCCCCCCTTGCACACAGACTCGGACACGGTTATACACAAAACACGTGCGTGCACACGCGATACGGAGCGTAAGAGAGGCAGACGTGTAAGGATGTTCACCTTATTAGCGAGTTTTAATAATCATGTTAACGACACACTATAGTTGGAAGACACTCGCGATATTAAGATCGTAGTATTGTACTACACGTTGGAATCAAGTAATGCATGAAAAACAGGGCGATCGTGCACCATGAAGTATTTTTCAATGGAGAGCGAGCGAGCGAGCAAGAGAGAGAGAGAGAGAGAGAATATGCGTACGTATGGTGCGTGAATGTGTGAGCAAGAGAGAGCGGGAGAAAGGGAGAGAGTGAGAGTGAGAGGTGTAGCGGTAGCTCGGTGTTCAAAAAAAAAAAGAAGTCTAATAAGCTTACAATATTATTATCGAGCGTTGATGCTTTAATAAAAGGAAAATAAGTAAAAAAACGAAGATTTGTATAAACGTGTTCAAGGAGCTCGTGACGTTCATGTTGTTTAAGCCAATAAGGAACGGATTCCATCCAAGACAATGACGCGAGCGAATGTAGTCGATTAGAGCGACTTTCGACTCGGTGTAAATGAATTCGTTTGTCCGGCATTGTTATTAAACGGGGGTCGTGTGGGAGGAACGTTGTTCGATTATATAGGCTTCGCGTGATTCTTTGCGCTGTTTAACGAGTGTCGCGGGAGACGTAACGATGTTTCATGCATTATTTCATTTCAATCCCTCGAATCCCGAGTTACTTGTCTGTACATTTAACGAGGCGAGAAGTTAAGCCAGTTACTTATAAATTGAAACAGAGAGGAACCTAGGAACGACACGATGGGTCCCCTCGGTTCGAGAGGAGATCGGGTAGAAGATGAAGTATGCGTGAGATGCGATTCGCGAGGATGTGGAAGCTTAGAGTTAAGTAGAAGATTAGTAATGATACATACGTATATAAATATATAAATATATAAATATATATATAAATGAATAAATGAATATATATATAAATACATATATATATATAGAACGCTTGAAACGTATATTAATATATGATATATATTATAACTTTTTATAAATATATTTTTCCGTCGAAGTCTAGCCTAGTTGATACATACACAGTTACAACTATTAATTTATCCGATCTGATTATTATCGAGATCTAGCGTTAATTCGGACATCTTAGACGTCATAGTTTTACATGATAGGCGAGTTGTACGAATTGTAAGCCACTTAATGAAAGAGAGGGGAGAGAATTAGTACCTAATGTTAAACAAATTTACTACTAGCGTTGAATCTACGAAACGGGAGTCTCCTTCTCTTCGCAGCCATCCTCCGCACACCCCCCCAAGTCCCCAGCCGTCGGAGGATTTCGCCGATCAGACGTTCCGTTTAAAGTGTGGCACACCAAGCAAAGAGTATATATCTATATATATATAATATATATAAATATGTGTATATGTAAGAGAAACAGAGGGAGAGATAAGAGAAGAGAGAGAGAAAGACAGAGGACATTGTATTTTTCGAAATTCGCGTTTCAACGAAAACTCCATTGCCACGACGGCTAGAGTCTCGCGATTGTTAATCATTAAAAAATTGCGACGGACGACCGCGGAAGAACGAGACTCCCGTTTCGCGCTTTGTAATTAAGTGAGAAAGAATCGGCGAAAAAAAAGGAAGCGAGAGAGAAAGAAAAGAGCGGCGGGACGAGTGTCGCCGTACCCGGCATGCGTTCGCAGTCTGACAAGGCGAGAGAAACGGTGTCGGTGGTGGTTTCCCCCCCCCCTCCCCCCCGACGGGGGTTGCTGGCCCCGCGACGGGCCTCCCCCGCGCGGCGTTGTAAAATGAGCGAGCACTAATAATATTAATAATAATAACGATAACAATATACTAATTAACACTTAAGAATAATCATAATAATGTAATGCATTGCGATACCAGAAGATTTTTAAAGGGAAAAAAAAACACTATAGCATTTATCAACGATAAAATAACGAGAATGTAACATGTATTTTGCTTCTTCCTAATACAGTGCCGTTTACGCTATTTTTTACTCTAACTAACTAGAACGCTCGGCGAAGTGTGCGTCCCGACGGAGGCGGCCGCCCGGCAGCATGCGCTACTTTAAAACGCCGGTCTGTATATTTAGTCGGCCATATGTATCTTTAAACGAAAAGAAAAAAGGAGTAACCGTTCGCGAGAGAAAAGAAAAGTACGCCCAAATATGCGACTCTGGCGCACGTTCGCGCTCGTCGCCCCATCCTCGCCGGTTGCCGACGCCGACGCCGGCGGAACGAAGAAGCGAGGACGACAGGATTCTCTTTAGCAGGAACGCGGCCAAGTGGGAACAAGTACCGCGAATGCATGATGCATGTGTGTTGTGTGCGTGTGTAATATTTTGCATGCGACCCACTTGGATCGATCGGGTTTACTCATCATCAGCTTTGTATCCTCGCGGTTCCTCTTGGCGAAGGCGCGGAATTTCACGCGTATTCGTGTTTCGCGTGATAAATAACGAGCGTATCGCTCGGACGCGACACACGGATTCGTGCTTCTCGACCTGGCGAGTCGTCGCACGCTACTCGTTATCCAATCGTATGTTATTACTCTTGTACTACTCGTTACAAAACGCGCCCAGACGCCGTGCCGTTCGCGAGACTGATCGTTTCTCGCGCTGGAGACTCGCCGAGGAGGACCCGGCGACGAGAGACGCAGACTGTACATTAAAATAGCGTTCAAAGTCGGTAGGCCACGATACCGATTTTCTAGCGTTTAAGGATTTTTAATCAAGTCACCGCAATTAACTCTCCGGACACGTACACGCACGCGTACACACAAGATACTCGTCAATTGATCGGATCAGCACCGAGACTCTGCGTCTCGACTTTTGTCGGATGTCAGGAATCGCATTCGTACTTTGTGTGTAAAAGTCGCTACGAGGCGGAAATCGCGGCGAGCGGGGACGTGCGGTTCGCCGACGATCGCTTAACGAATCAATTAGAGGCGAAAAAACATCGCGTCCTTTCCGTTTTCTTCTTTTTTTTTTATCACGACGAGCTACTCCGACGTCGACCGGGACGGACGAGCGGGAGCTCGTTGATCTCGTCGAGCGGTGGAGCTACAAGAGCCAGAGTCGCAATTTGGGGGTGGTCCCTCGACTTAATTAATTAATTGGGCAGGACTGTGTGTTGTGTATGCGTCTCCGCCGTGTGTGTATTTGTAAATCGCGCATCCCGTGTCGGCGCGCGGCGCGCCGAACAATCGGTAGACAAATCGGAGCAACTAGCATTCAAAACCGATCGCAGACACCCATTCTGTGTGGCACAGGGCAGCGTGACGATTCATTCATTCATTCGTTCGTTCGTACACTCGCGCGACTCACGGTAGCGTTTGGACGAGAGATCACCCGGTGTGTCGAGAAGAAAAGGGAAGAAGGGAGCGAGAGGGAGAGCGATACTAATAATAACGATACTGCATTAATAATGAAGGTATATTATTGCCGATTATTATATTGTAACACTCGAAGGATGATGATATTAATAATACTATTTATAAACTGCGAGAGAGAAGAGACGAGTGGGAGGTACCCGGCGAGGGGAGGAAGCGCGGCACGAGCGAGAGGGTTGAAGAAGATTGGCTGAATGAAAGGGAGAAAGAGAGTGAGCGAAAGCGAGCGAGCGAGAGAGCGAGAGCGAGAGAAAGGCGGAAGGAGATAGGGGTAGTTTGGCAGTAGGCTGATGGTAGAGACACGGCACGTCTAATATTAACGAAGAAAAAATAATTAAAAAAAGTAAAGTATAAAATATCATAAACGCGAAAAAGATACAGTAGTGGTTTACTATTGGCTGACACGTAGTGTGAATGCTGACATAGGAGAAGCATGCTGGCGAAGGGGAGCTTTTGTCGATTTTTCTGTGACGGGCTTGGGTCGGGACGGGATGGAGAACGGGACAGTACGTCGCGCGATTCGATGGGGATACATGGCGCGGGGGTGAGTTTTGGGAGCGCGTGCACGTGTTAAATCGGCTTGTCCGGGATATATGCCGGTAGAGAGAACGGGGATATACGGCTTTCTTTCCCCGTTATTTTTCCCCGGTTACGTTCGGTTGATCTCCGGTTTGTTCATACGGATCGCGTTTGCGAGCCCGATATTTCTCTCGCGTGTTTCTTTCCGTTCGACTGTCAACACCTGTCGCATAGTTACCGTTGCGTAACGTTGTCTTTCATATCGTACTAGTTTCTATTTTTTTCTTTTTTAACACTTGGCATGGCACGTTTACGTTTCCCATATAAAGGCTCATGCTTGCGCGAGGTGAGAATATAGAAACGCACAACCGGGATTTATAGTAAACGAGTCGACGGGCTTACAGGGAAGCGTATGGCGCGGATGAGGTTGGTGAGAGACGCGGAGAGAACGCGAGAAAGAAAGAGAGAGAGAGAGAGAGAGAGAGAGAGAGAGAGAGAGAGAGAGAGAGAGAGAGAGAGAGAGAGAGAGACTGCCAGAGAGGGAAAGAACGGGAATTAGGAGAACGGAGATGAGCTCTTGCGTAAGGGGAGGATTAGAGCGGGACTGCGACAGGGCGAGAGAGGATAATCTGATCGAGTGAGAGAGAAAGAGAAAAGAGAGAATGCGGAGGAACGATTGTAGATTCGGAAAGTCACTTAGCCAGCAGACTGCTGTTCATAGTGCCCTGTTATAGTGGGTTCCCTAGGCAGAGTGGCAGAGACGCGCGTTAAAAAACATAAAAAAAAATGATTTAAAAAAAGGAGAGCTAGCACGGAGGTGCGAAAGGGTCAGGTAGAGAGGATGACGAAGGGATGAGTTAGGGGGATGGACGAGACGGCGCGGTTTGGTCTCGCTGCGAAACATCCGGAGATGCAACGATATACTTGTACATACATACGGCTCTCCTCGATCAACGAGACTCGCGGTGAAAATTGATAAGTCGCAGGAGATGATAATCGCGGATTATGTAAATCGTCGAAACTACGGCCTTTCTGGTTGAAGGACGTCGAATGTTCATCGAGGCTTTTCGAGAGTCTCATAGAGACACTCGACTGTCTTCGGAACATCCGATTCATGATCATGTAATGACTTGTGTAACTCGAAGTGCCGTTGGCGATGAAATGCGATTATCTATTTTGTTTTCGGTACTGTCACGTGAATATCAGCGACGTCGTGCGAAATGCAGTTCTATATCGTTGGATCCCCAGCGTGATTCTTCGCGGCCGCCTCGAGTCCTTGCGGTGCAATTAAAATGTGGACGAGAAGAACCGTGCGGGCTTTACGAGGCCCCGTCGAGACTCTCGCGATCGTTCTCGAGATCCAATTTAGGTTCCGGGCACCCATGGAGAACTTTAAAGCGCGCCGGATAACGGGGCAGGGAGAAGTAGAGAGAGAAAGGGGAAAAGAATGAGAAGCTACGTGGAGAGAAAATTGTTCGGAAGAAATGAGGCACTCCGCCCTCTGCCCACGGGACCCTAATCTATTTTTCAGAATACGCTATTGTGATTATTACTATATGATAACAATTTAAAAAACTAAAACGACAAAAATACCTTGTATCATTGTTTATTATACGAATTCCGACGATTATATTATTTATAATGTTAATAATCTATATTAACGAAATAATTACCGCATTATACCATTATTATATTTAGTACTATTAGAGAGTGAGGCTGCTACGCTGTATTAATGAATTAAGTAACTAAAGGATTAAGTGACTCATCCTCACCTTTTTTAGACTTTACATATAAATATATATAAACACACGTAAAAGACTAAACGCACTTCTCACCGTTACTGCGTTCGCATCGATAATTTACACGTTTTGTTTCGGACGTTCGATCACCTTTCTTTCCTGGGCGCTACTCAGTCGACGTTTCTGCTTTCGTTGAACCCGTTTGCATTCGACGACTACGTTATTTTATATATCATAATAGGTATAGACTGTACCATGAAATATTAAGTAAAAATAAATTTGATTAGGTAATACGCCAATCCTTTCTCTAGTACTCGCAAATATTCTACCCATACTAGCATGTATTTTTCTCTTTCTTTCTTATCGCCACTGTCGTTTCTTAGCACTTGAGAAAACTACGCGTGCAAGAATTTTTCTTGCCTTCTCACACATTTTTTAACATATTTATTTACTGGAAAGTTAACGTGCATTCAAGTAGTAAAAATTCTTTACAGTACGGGGAGGGAGGGATTTAATTGAATGCTGAGTATAACGTTTTTTTAAATAATTAGAAATTGTTTATCGATTTAAGACACGTGAATTTGCGGACGACAATGATTCCATCTGAACGAAACTGTGTTGCACATATATGCATGTCCAAAAGTAACTACGCAGAGGACAGGTGGAAAATGGTATATGAATTCACATGTTAGATTCAAATTATTTGGCTATCTGCATTTTGTTTGGACCTCACAGCAGAGAGAAAAGTCTGAGAGCTGCCACGGCTCGGTTCTACTTTGATCTTCGAACGCGATATGCCCTCTGTGGACACTGAAAACGTGGACTTAAACTACATAGCCAATGTCCACGTTTGGGTCAAGTGGGATAATGGAGAAATATTCGGTATGCGTATATAATAACTCGAAATTCTGGCAATGTAAAATATGCGCCTGTTCATTTATAAATTTTTTAAATAATTGTCGAATAATATTTCTAAAGTTTTACTTCACTTTATGTATGCAACCGCGTCCAAAAAGATTGTTAATCAATTTATTATCTCTGTATCTTAATCAACGAGAGATTTAACTATTCGTCTAATCCATAAACTGATAGTATATTTTTCGAAATAGGAAAGTGACACGAAAAAAATTGATAAAACTCCGGTGTAAGAGTTATGTCCCCTGTCCCTGCCCACCCGAATCCCTACCTGTCCATATTTCGACGTATGCCCTATCCATTTTTCTACTTATCCGTGTTTCAACTTTTAACAGATCTAAAAGTCTTTTATTAAAACCGCCACGAGATATATATAAAAAAGTTCAATTCAGGGTTATAATATGCGCGCAATTGGGATTTAATAGGGACTTTTCAATCTTGCACACATATGCGAGAATATATGAAGTATTTATAACTCACCCGAATTTTGACAAATAAAACAAATTAAATCATGTAAATCACTTTGCATACTCCATCGGAGTGGCCAATATTGACCACTAACTCGGCGTATCCCTTCGTTGGGCCAGATTGGACATACCTTTCGTTGCTCCTGGCCATACAGTCTGGTCATTTTGACCAGAGATCAGGAAGGAAAGAAACTCCTTCCATAGTCGGTTTATCACCGACAGATATTTCGCACGGTTCGAACTATATGCGAGCGACGATCGTTTCGAAAAGTGCGCGATCACGAGAGAAGTTATTCAAAGAGGAAATTTAATTTAAAAAAAATTAATGCACAAAACTAATCAAAGTATAATTTTACTTTCGTTTCCAACAGTATTCGTGACTCGATCTTTGAATGTAAAATTCAAGCGTAAATCTAGAAATTTTACTTCGCGTTGTATACATTTCAATTATATTCCGCGATCAATTAAAATTGATAATACGGATGAAATTGAACGATTAATAATTTCTGGAAAATTTTGCTAGAAACCGATCGCGAAAGCCGACCGCGAAAATACTAGATGCGTGTGACTGCGCATGTATTCATGCGAAACGCATCTTGAAAATACGGCGAGATATGCACAACAAATGACGCAAGATTCGAAAAAATAGAACTTGCCACATGAGTGATGCCGACATTACAATTGAATATTAGTTAATTCATATTCTCAAATGAAGTATGAAAATGATTCAATATTTCAGTATTCTCGACAAGATATATTCGAATCTCACGTCTTTTTATTTCACCTCATACATTATATGAATTTGCTACTAAAAATGGATAGGCTACAATATTCGTCATAGTTCGCGTAAGTTCTGCGATGTAGTTAAACGATTTTCAATAAAAAAAAATGAGCCCAACGTACTCCGAGTTGTGGAGCTCTGCGAAATCACTCGATCCTCTCTTCGATAGATAAAATAAATTAAGTGAAAGGCGTAATTGTAACCAATCCATTTTTAAGGTAACGGATCTACGAAATGTAGATTCCGTTACCCTCATAAAAAAACTACTCGCTCACCGACACGATGCGCAGTAATGGAGTTGAATCTGCCTTGTTCTGCAATGGCGGCCGATGCCTTCCGTAGGGGTGTCCTCCTCTTAGCGATCCTCTCAACTGTCCTTCGGCGCACTCGCCACTTCACACTCGCGTTTCTAAAACCGATCGTCGCTTATCGAAATGCCACTGTCTTCACGTTTCACTGTGTCCGAATTACTGTTGCACACGTAAACGATTATCGTCCGCAATTGTCCGCGATGAAGAAATTATCTTAGGCCGGCGAGCGCTGCAATTCTCGGATCTCCCTTACGGCGCTTCCATTTCAATCACGCGTGATATTCGTCTCGACAAATCATCGAACGATAAGACTACGGATCCGCGACACTAACTTGGCGCGAATTGACAAACGTTAATAACTTTCGTTGGGAGACGATCGCGTTGCGTCGCGCACGGTCGAGAGCCTTCTAGAAACTAATCGCGTCACGAGGAGCAACGTGAAGTACGCGCGGGACATCGCTCGACTGATCTCGA